>NC_136270.1:114364180-114507617 GCF_964187855.1 Myxine glutinosa
CGGGGAAAAAAAGCAAAACTTTGGAAACAAAAAGAAAAAAAAAGAAGAGAGAGAAAGAGAAAGATCTTTGCGTAAAATTCCGAACATTCGTTTTCTTTTGCAGCTATTAAAACCAGATTTACTTTCATCGTTTTCTTTCGCGAATTTTCTTTGCAACCCTACAATAAAGAAAATGAGTGCAATATGAGATAAGCCAAGGAATTAATAGCAATCTATAAAATGGGTTTGATACTATGTATGGAAACCATCAGACCACAGAAGAGCTTTGTTAGTCCACCGGTTTTAATCAAAGCAGACGTTTGCCTGGATACATATTGGGCTCCAGGAATATGTACAGGCAACAGCCTCACATGCACTTGAGCCAAACTGCATGTTCTCTTGAGTTCCCGATGGATTTGATCACCAGTTTTGGTCAAAAAATTAAAATTCTACGCAATGGCTGTGGGTGGGAGGGTCTTGATGTTGGTGGAATATGACATAAGTTCTCTAATTACGTTCGCAAGCAAAAGACAAAGGGTTGGTTGTGCGAGGCGTGTTGAACTTGCCATGACGAGTGGAGGGCCGCGGGTTTATTTCAAATAATTTGAGCCACGAGGTTAGTGGCACACAAACACATTAATAGGCTGTACAGTGACCTTGCTGTGTAGGGTCCACACCGAAGCTGTGAAATGCGCATTAGCCGCCACCAGTGCAGAAGGATGTAAAGATCCATGCCACCGGGGCAGAAGGATGTAAAGATCCATGCCCCCAAATGCAAAACGATGTAAAGATCCATGCCCCCAATGCAGAAGGATGTAAAGATCCATGCCACCGGGGCAGAAGGATGTAAAGATCCATGCCACTGGGGCAGAAGGATGAAAAGATCCATGCCCCCAATGCAAAAGGATGTAAAGATCCATGCCCCCAATGCAGAAGGATGTAAAGATCCATGCCACTGGGGCAGAAGGATGTAAAGATCCATGCCACCGGGGCAGAAGGATGTAAAGATCCATGTCCCCAATGCAAAATGATGTAAAGATCCATGTCCCCAATGCAGAAGGATGTAAAGATCCATGCCCCCAATGCAGAAGGATACAGATCAATGCCCCCAATGCAGAAGGATGTAGATCCATGTCCCCAATGCAGAAGGATGTAAAGATCCATGTCTCCAATGCAGAAGGATGTAAAGATCCATGTCCCCAATGCAGAAGGATGTAAAGATCCATGCCCCCAATGCAGAAGGATGTAAAGATCCATGTCCCCAATGCAGAAGGATGTAAATGTCCATGTCCCCAATGCAGAAGGATGTAAATGTCCATGTCCCCAATGCAGAAGGATGTAAAGATCCATGCCCCCAATGCAGAAGGATGTAAGGATCAATGCCCCAAATGCAGAAGGATGCAGATCAATGCCCCCAATGCAGAAGGATGCAAAGATCAATGCCCCCAATGCAGAAGGATGCAGATCAATGCCCCCAATCCAGAAGGATGCAGATCAATGCCCCCAATGCAGAAGGATGCAGATCAATGCCCCCAATGCAGAAGGATGCAGATCAATGCCCCCAATGCAGAAGGATGCAGATCAATGCCCCCAATGCAGAAGGATGCAGATCAATGCCACCGGTGCAGAATGATGTAAAGATCAATGCCACCGGTGCAGAAGGATGCAGATCAATGCCCCCAATGCAGAAGGATGCAGATCAATGCCCCCAATGCAGAAGGATGCAGATCAATGCCCCCAATGCAGAAGGATGCAGATCAATGCCCCCAATGCAGAAGGATGCAGATCAATGCCCCCAATGCAGAAGGATGCTGATCAATGCCCCCAATGCAGAAGGATGCAGATCAATGCCACCGGTGCAGAAGGATGCAGATCCAGAGAGGAAGAATAAGAAGAAGCGAGCCAATGTAAGAGAGTCGTGAGAATTGCGACGACGTGTGGATCCTCGGTTCAAAGTGCGATTGTTTCTTCTCTTCTTACTGCATTGGCTGCGGAACAATCACCGCTGTGCCTTTGGTCCGACCGTTGGGAAGCCCACGTCCGTTTGGACACAAAGGCCTGTGTGCCAGGAGCTTTCAAGGTGGCGATGGATTGATAGCAGATACATCTTGGGAACGCCATAAAAGCTTGAATTCGTGGCAGCATCCGGCCGAAAGAGCGCAACCTTTTGACTCCTGACTCCCACACCATCGGCTGCATTCACAGGACAGGACAAGTTGACTTGTACAAATGATGACCAGTGTATGGCCATCTTTCTGCTTTACATGTTGTGGTTCCTGCCTGGTGTGTTTGTGGTGTTGATGCTTAGCCAAGGAACAAGGAAAGTCCTCAAAGAGACTAATATGTCCTTAAAACAGATTACATCTGGACCACACTCTTACATTTTTATTATCCCCCTGATAGGCCGGAGCTAGATTCGGCTTGTTCTTGTCACCTACATAACTCAACCTGCAAGTTTTGTCATAATCCGTCAATAACTTTTTGATATATCGTGCAACAAATCGTTTTTGGCGATATCTCTCAATAGTGAAGAATACTTTTGAAATCAAAAAATTATTGTATCCGGATGCGGATCTTCACCAAAATCAAATGAGTTGGTTCTTGTCACAAACCCAACATGTCCAGCAAGTTTCGTCCGAATATGTCCATAAATTTTTGAGATATTCTGCTCACAGACAGACGGACAAAGGTGAAAATATAACCGCTGTCTATCTTCGGTGGCGGATGTAAATATCTCATCGAAGCAAAAACATATAGTATTACATCACATTCTTATGATCATAACACATTTATGATCACTCATATTGGATGAATACTTAATACTGCACTAACGGAACACGAGGGGTTCGACTTGAGGATGTATAAATGACGCAAACATTTTCAGATCACTGCAGGAACACGAGTTCATTTTTGAAATTCCAACGATAACAGAGCAAAGAACTCGAACGGCACCCAGTAGGGAGCACACACCTCCACCTGGTTGGCCATATCACTCAATGGTGAAGAATGACTTTAAAAATTGTACCAGCTGGATCCGGATCCGGATTTTCACCGAAATTGAATCGATTCGTCCTCGTCACACACACAACCTGTCCAAAAGGTTTCGTCCAAATCCATCCACAACTTTTTCAGATATCCTGCTATGTATCGTTTTTGGCCCTATCTCCCAATTGTGAAGAATCACTTGAAAATTAAATAATTCTCATATCCGAATCCATATTCAGATCTTCACTAAAATTGAATCCATTCTTCCTTGTCACATACACAACGTGTCCACCAAGTGTCGTCCAAATCCGTCAACAACTTTTTCAGATATCCCGCTATGTATCGTTTTTGGCCGCATCTCCCAATTGTGAAGAATCACTTGAAAATTAAATAATTCTCATATCCGAATCCATATTGAGATCTTCACTAAAATTGAATCCATTCTTCCTTGTCACATACACATCCTATCCACCAAGTGTCGTCCAAATCCGTCCACAACTTTTTGAGATATCCTGCTATGTATCGTTTTTGGCCGCATAATCCCAATTGTGAAGAATCACTTGAAAATTAAATAATTCTCATATCCGAATCCATATTCAGATCTTCAATAAAATTGAATCCATTCTTCCTTGTCACATACACAACCTGTCCACCAAGTGTCGTCCAAATCCGTCCACAACCTTTTGAGATATCCTGCTATGTATCGTTTTGGTCGCATCTCCCAATTGTGAAGAATCACTTGAAAATTAAATAATTCTCATATCCAAATCCATATTGAGATCTTCACTAAAATTTAATCGATTCGTCCTTGTCACATACACAACCTGTCCACCAAGTGTCGTCCAAATCCGTCCACAACTTTTTGAGATATCCTGCTATGTATCGTTTTTGGCCGCATCTCCCAATTGTGAAGAATCACTTGAAAATTAAATAATTCTCATATCCGAATCCATATTCAGATCTTCACTAATATTGAATCGATTCGTCCTTGTCACACACACAACCGGTCCACCAAGTGTCGTCCAAATCCATCCATAACTTTTTCAGATATCCTGCTATGTATCGTTTTTGGCCGTATCTCCCAATTGTGAAGAATCACTTGAAAATTAAATAATTCTCATATCCGAATCCATATTCAGATCTTCACTAAAATTGAATCGATTCTTCCTGGTCACACACACAACATCTCCACCAAGTTTCGTCCAAATCCGTCCATAACCTTTTGAGATATCCTGCTATGTATCGTTTTTGGCCCTTTCTCCCAATGGTGAAGAATCACTTTAAAACTTCTAGTAGCCGGATCCGAATCCGGATCTTCACCAAAATCTAATCATTTCGACCTTGTCACATTCGCTACATCTCTGCCAAATTTCGTCCGAATCCGTCCACAACGTTTTCAGATATTTTGTTCACAAACGGACAGAGAGGGGTGAAAACATAACCCCCATCCACCTTTGGTGTCGGAGGTAATAACGAATTAAGAACGACTTGTGGTAGAATAAGTGATGGAGATGTGCAGAGTTAAGGGCGATATAAACTATTCTATAGAAGCACCTTTCATCTCCCAGTCAACAGGTAAACAATGCGATACACTTCTTCAAATAATTTCACCGACATTATAAAAGATATGGATGGACAAGATAACTTAGACAAACAAAATCAGTTTGCATGTTGAAGATTTATCCCAGTGCGCCCTATAACTAAGTACGTACATTGATAAACCTCGTCATATATAACTACTCCAAACCCAATATCCAATAGTCCAACTACTGTAGAGCAATGAGAAATACAAAGGTATTTATCCTCCTGCTATTATAGTGTCAGACATAGTCAAATCGGATGAGACAGAGCCCCCATCATAACACTGCACTCAAACGTAAATACAAAACATAAGGAATACATAATGACAGCATGCTTTACTCAAAGCCAGAGGTAAGCCAAATCACAAGCAGGTGTGCCTGGGTTTCTATCAAATAATTATTATAAGAAAAACATCTTGAGAAATTTGGATGAAACACTTTGACATAAATTGGTGCCATGCATGTACAAAAGACATATTTGTGTGAAAAAAAAATCTCATTTCCTTTGCGGACGAAAAGAGCAAAATAAATTTCAAATGGATACAAAAAGTATTAAATGAGCGATCGAAATGATACCGTACAACATTGATATGAGTGAGTCACCTGTGTACATGTACAACATTGATATGAGTGAGTAACCTGTGTACATGTACAACATTGATATGAGTGAGTAACCTGTGTACATGTACAACATTGATATGAGTGAGTAACCTGTGTACATGTACAACATTGATATGAGTGAGTAACCTGTGTATATGTACAACATTGATATGAGTGAGTAACCTGTGTACATGTACAACATTGATATGAGTGAGTAACCTGTGTACATGTACAACATTGATATGAGTGAGTAACCTGTGTACATGTACAACATTGATATGAGTGAGTAACCTGTGTACATGTACAACATTGATATGAGTGAGTAACCTGTGTACATGTACAACATTGATATGAGTGAGTAACCTGTGTACATGTACAACATTGATATGAGTGAGTAACCTGTGTACATGTACAACATTGATATGAGTGAGTAACCTGTGTATATGTACAACATTGATATGAGTGAGTAACCTGTGTACATGTACAACATTGATATGAGTGAGTCACCTGTGTACATGTACAACATTGATATGAGTGAGTAACCTGTGTACATGTATAACATTGATATGAGTGAATCACCTGTGTACATGTACAACATTGATATGAGTGAGTAACCTGTGTACATGTACAACATTGATATGAGTGAGTCACCTGTGTACATGTACAACATTGATATGAGTGAGTAACCTGTGTACATGTATAATATTGATATGAGTGAGTAACCTGTGTATATGTACAACATTGATATGAGTGAGTAACCTGTGTACATGTACAACATTGATATGAGTGAGTAACCTGTGTACATGTACAACATTGATATGAGTGAGTAACCTGTGTACATGTACAACATTGATATGAGTGAGTAACCTGTGTACATGTACAACATTGATATGAGTGAGTAACCTGTGTACATGTACAACATTGATATGAGTGAGTAACCTGTGTACATGTACAACATTGATATGAGTGAGTAACCTATGTATATGTACAACATTGATATGAGTGAGTAACCTGTGTACATGTACAACATTGATATGAGTGAGTAACCTGTGTACAAGTACATGTACAACATTGATATGAGTGAGTAACCTGTGTACATGTACAACATTGATATGAGTGAGTAACTTGTGTACATGTACAACATTGATATGAGTGAGTAACCTATGTATATGTACAACATTGATATGAGTAAGTAACCTATGTATATGTACAACATTGATATGAGTGAGTAACCTGGGTACATGTACAACATTTTTTTTTTTTTTTTGTATACAAGATCGAGGCTCGTGAAAGAGCGAACATTAATCACACAGAAAGACAAACAGACACACAAAACAAATAACATCGGGAGCGGTAGACAAGATGGGGAGAGAGGGGGAAGGACACAAACACAACATTTGAGAGCAGGGACCGAGAGACATGGAGACATCGAGAGAACTGTGGGAGGGAGAGGGCTTTGGGGGGAAGGCATGGGAAGGGGGGGGGGTGGGAGAGGTATAAAACATATGGACACTGCCAAGACTTCCAGGAAAGAAGTTGGAATTTCAAACAAGGTGGATCTGGGGTGAATTAGTGGGGGTAGAAAGGATCAAGGTTTTGGATGGGGGAAGATAAGAGATGGTGGTGAACAGCTGTTTTGAAGACCTGGAGGGAGGAGTGTGATTGAAGTGAGTGTGGGAGTTTGTTCCAGAGGCGGGAGAAAAGAGGAATGAAAGAGTGAAGGTGAGCAGAGAGCCGAGATTTCGGCAGTTTAACCATCAGAGGGTGGCTGGCAGATCTTGTGCGACCTGTAGGAATATTTGGGGGACAGAGCACAGAGAGAGCTGGGGGAGCAAGGCCGGAGAGGAGTCGGTAGAGGACAGAAAGACCACCTACCTGCCTGCGGTGAGTGAGTGAAAGGCCCTCAGAGATAGCTTCATCGCGGGAGATTCCAATGATTCTGAAAGCTTTGGATTCAACAGCGTGAAGCCGAGCCAGGTGTGAGGCAGGAGCACCGGCCCATAGGGGAGAACAGTATTCCATTGAGCTGCGGATGAAAGCCTTGTATGTGGTGAGGAGCTCAGGTGTGCCTAGGAAGAACTTCGCACGACGGAGGATGCCCAGTCGGCGACTGGCTTTGGAGGCCAGCTTGGAAATGTGGTTTTCCCAAGAAAGATCATGGCAGATGGTGAGACCCAAAAGCTTGAGCGACAGAACTTCTTGGAGAGGATTGTTGAGAAAGTAGATGGGAGGGTTGTCCAGTCGATCTTTTCGGAGAGACATAGTAAGAGTGTGAGATTTGTCAGGATTGAAAGACATGTTCCACATGTTTGACCAGTCTGTGATTTTGTCCAGGTCTTCAGAGAGTGAGGAGGCTGCAGACTGCCGATCTGAGGGAAGAGGAATGGAGCGGCAGAGAGTGGAGTCATCAGCAAAGAGATACAGAGGATTTTCCAGAGAGTCGGAGAGATCATTGATAAAGACCAGAAAAAGCAAAAAAGACCAGAAAAAGCATTGATATGAGTGAGTAACCTGGGTACATGTACAACATTGATATGAGTGAGTAACCTGTGTATATGTACAACATTGATATGAGTGAGTAACCTGTGTACATGTACAACATTGATATGAGTGAGTAACCTGTGTATATGTACAACATTGATATGAGTGAGTAACCTGGGTACATGTACAACATTGATATGAGTGAGTAACCTGTGTATATGTACAACATTGATATGAGTGAGTAACCTGTGTACATGTACAACATTGATATGAGTGAGTAACCTGTGTACATGTACAACATTGATATGAGTGAGTAACCTGGGTACATGTACAACATTGATATGAGTGAGTAACCTATGTACATGTACAACATTGATATGAGTGAGTAACCTGTGTACATGTACAACATTTATATGAGTGAGTAACCTGTGTATATGTACAACATTTATATGAGTGAGTAACCTGTGTACATGTACAACATTGATATGAGTGAGTAACCTGTGTACATGTACAACATTGATATGAGTGAGTAACCTATGTACATGTACAACATTTATATGAGTGAGTAACCTGGGTACATGTACAACATTGATATGAGTGAGTAACCTGTGTATATGTACAACATTGATATGAGTGAGTAACCTGTGTACATGTACAACATTGATATGAGTGAGTAACCTGTGTACATGTACAACATTGATATGAGTGAGTAACCTGGGTACATGTACAACATTGATATGAGTGAGTAACCTATGTACATGTACAACATTGATATGAGTGAGTAACCTATGTACATGTACAACATTGATATGAGTGAGTAACCTGTGTACATGTACAACATTGATATGAGTGAGTAACCTGTGTACATGTACAACATTTATATGAGTGAGTAACCTGTGTATATGTACAAAATTGATATGAGTGAGTAACCTGTGTACATGTACAACATTGATATGAGTGAGTAACCTGTGTACATGTACAACATTGATATGAGTGAGTAACCTGGGTACATGTACAACATTGATATGAGTGAGTAACCTATGTACATGTACAACATTGATATGAGTGAGTAACCTGTGTACATGTACAACATTGATCTGAGAGAGTAACCTGTGTACATGTACAACAATGATATGAGTGAGAAACCTGTGTACATGTACAACATTGATATGAGTGAGTAACCTGTGTACATGTACAACATTGATATGAGTGAGTAACCTGTGTACATGTACAACATTGATATGAGTGAGTAACCTGTGTACATGTATAACATTGATATGAGTGAGTAACCTGTGTGCATGTACAACATTGATATGAGTGAGTAACCTGTGTACATGTACAACATTGATATGAGTGAGTAACCTGTGTACATGTACAACATTGATATGAGTGAGTAACCTGTGTACATGTACAACATTGATATGAGTGAGTAACCTGTGTACATGTACAACATTGATATGAGTGAGTAACCTGTGTACATGTACAACATTGATATGAGTAACCTGTGGAAATGTACAACATTGATATGAGTGAGTAACCTGTGTATATGTACAACATTGATATGAGTGAGTAACCTGTGTACATGTACAACATTGATATGAGAGAGTAACCTGTGTACAAGTACATGTACCACATTGATATGAGTGAGTAACCTGTGTACATGTACAACATTGATATGAGTGAGTAACCTGTGTACATGTACAACATTGATATGAGTGAGTAACCTGTGTACATGTACAACATTGATATGAGTGAGTAACCTGTGTACATGTACAACATTGATCTGAGAGAGTAACCTGTGTACATGTATAACATTGATATGAGTGAGTAACCTGTGTACATGTACAACATTGATCTGAGAGAGTAACCTGTGTACATGTACAACATTGATATGAGTGAGTAACCTGTGTACATGTACAACATTGATATGAGAGAGTAACCTGTGTGCATGTACAACATTGATATGAGTGAGTAACCTGTGTACATGTACAACATTGATCTGAGTGAGTAACCTGTGTACATGTACAACATTGTATTGAATGAGTAAACTGTGTAAGTGTACAACATTCTTATGAGTGATTATTTTGTGTACATGTACAACATTCTTATGAGAGAGTAATCTGTGTATATGTACAGCATTGTTTTGAGTAGTCAACTGTGTACAAGGACAACATTGTCATGAGTAAGTAACCCATGTACATGCACTTTGAGCAATGACTAATATAATCCACGTAAGAGCAACAGCTATGTCTGACAGGTTGTTGCAGAAGTAGCTCAGTAACCTCGATGCATCACACCTACCTGGAGGCAGAAGTACTCAGTAACCTCGATGCATCACACCTACCTGGAGGCAGCACACACACCTACCTGGAGGCAGCACACACACCTACCTGGAGGCAGCACACACACCTACCTGGAGGCAGCACACACACCTACCAAGAGGCAGCAGACACACTTACCTAGAGGCAGCACACACTTACCTAGAGGCAGCACACACACTTACCTAGAGGCAGCACACACACTTACCTAGATGCAGCACACACACTTACCTAGGGGCAGCACACACACTTACCTAGAGGCAGCACACACACTTACCTGGAGGCAGCACACACACTTACCAAGAGGCAGCACACACACTTACCTGGAGGAAGCGCATTTACCTCTAACCAGCGTACTTATTTCCCTCGATGCTGCGCATTTTCTTACTGACTGGTAGGCAAATACCGAGAGGTAGGCTGAGGCATTTCCCTATCAAGAGGCAGCACACTCACTTCCCAAAAGGTATCGCACTTACCAAGTAGTACGGCACTCGGTAGAGAGCACACCTCCGCCAGGCTGAACAGTTTACACTTTACTTTCTGAACAGTTTATCCCACTGATCGTGAAAGGTCGGATCTGGATTCGGACCATTCGTCATGCGACAAATAAAAATCGAATCGGTTGTTTTTGTCACCGAACCAACTCATGCACCAAGTTTTGTCATAAGGTGTTACAACCTTATGTAACGGAAAAATATGAAATGACTTAATGATTTTTAAAATTCTAGTAAGCGGATCGGGATTCAGATCTTCACCAAAATCAAATCGATTTGTCATCGTCACAAAACCAAGCTGTCCACCTCGTCCGAATCCGTCCATAACTTTTTGAGATATCGTGCTCACAGAGAGACGCACAGGCAAACATGAGGGGGGATCGGGAAGTATAATCATGACCTCGGTCGTCCACCTTAGTTGGCGGAGGTGATCTGATGTTTCTTGTTTGGATTTGATTCCCGGTCTCCGTTGCATCTCTAATTCCGTCCTTTGGATGGAGGTTAAGCTGGGTGTCTCGTCTATTAATGTTAAATAACGGATGCAAAACACCCCATTGTGTCTTTTAACCAAGAGTAAGCATGTTATCATGGGTATCCTGGACAAATTAGCAATTCCTAAATCAACCGACAAGGGCACTGCATCAGTGGTACAGAAGCACCACCAGGAATGATTCAAACCTGCAAAGGGCACTGTATCAGTGGCACAGACGCACCCACAGGAAAGATTCAAACCTGCAAAGGGCACTGCATCAGTGGCACAGTCGCACTCCCAGGAATGTTTCAAACCTGCAAAGGGCACTGCATCAATGGCACAGTCGCACCCCCAGGAATGATTCAAACCTGCAAAGGGCACTGCATCAGTGGCACAGACGCACCCATAGGAAAGATTCAAACCTGCAAAGGGCACTGCATCAGTGGCACAGTCGCACTCCCAGGAATGATTCAAACCTGCAAAGGGCACTGCATCAGTGGCACAGTCGCCCCCCCAGGAATGATTCAAACCTGCAAAGGGCACTGCATCAGTGGCACAGTCGCACCCCCAGGAATGATTCAAACCTGCAAAGGGCACTGCATCAGTGGCACAGTCGCACTCCCAGGAATGATTCAAACCTGCAAAGGGCACTGCATCAGTGGCACAGTCGCACTCCCAGGAATGATTCAAACCTGCAAAGGGCAATGCATTAGTGGCACAGTCGCACTCGCAGCAAAGATTCAAACCTGCAAAGGGCACTGCATCAGTGGCACAGTCGCACTCCCAAGAATGATTCAAACCTGCAAAGGGCACTGCATCAGTGGCACAGTCGCACCCACAGGAATGATTCAAACCTGCAAAGGGCACTGCATCAATGGCACAGTCGCACCCCCAGGAATGATTCAAACCTGCAAAGGGCACTGCATCAGTGGCACAGTCGCCCCCCCAGGAATGATTCAAACCTGCAAAGGGCACTGCATCAGTGGCACAGTCGCACCCACAGGAATGATTCAAACCTGCAAAGGGCACTGCATCAATGGCACAGTCGCACCCCCAGGAATGATTCAAACCTGCAAAGGGCACTGCATCAGTGGCACAGTCGCACCCACAGGAATGATTCAAACCTGCAAAGGGCACTGCATCAGTGGCACAGTCGCACCCCCAGGAATGATTCAAACCTGCAAAGGGCACTGCATCAGTGGCACAGTCGCCCCCCCAGGAATGATTCAAACCTGCAAAGGGCACTGCATCAGTGGCACAGTCGCACCCACAGGAATGATTCAAACCTGCAAAGGGCACTGCATCAATGGCACAGTCGCACCCCCAGGAATGATTCAAACCTGCAAAGGGCACTGCATCAGTGGCACAGTCGCCCCCCCAGGAATGATTCAAACCTGCAAAGGGCACTGCATCAGTGGCACAGTCGCACCCCCAGGAATGATTCAAACCTGCAAAGGGCACTGCATCAGTGGCACAGTCGCACTCCCAGGAATGATTCAAACCTGCAAAGGGCACTGCATCAGTGGCACAGTCGCACTCCCAGGAATGATTCAAACCTGCAAAGGGCAATGCATTAGTGGCACAGTCGCACTCGCAGCAAAGATTCAAACCTGCAAAGGGCACTGCATCAGTGGCACAGTCGCACTCCCAAGAATGATTCAAACCTGCAAAGGGCACTGCATCAATGGCACAGTCGCACCCCCAGGAATGATTCAAACCTGCAAAGGGCACTGCATCAATGGCACAGTCGCACCCCCAGGAATGATTCAAACCTGCAAAGGGCACTGCATCAGTGGCACAGTCGCACCCACAGGAATGATTCAAACCTGCAAAGGGCACTGCATCAATGGCACAGTCGCACTCCCAAGAATGATTTAAACCTGCAAAGGGCACTGCATCAGTGGCACAGTCGCACCCCCAGGAATGATTCAAACCTGCAAAGGGCACTGCATCAGTGGCACAGTCGCACCCACAGGAATGATTCAAACCTGCAAAGGGCACTGCATCAGTGGCACAGTCGCACTCCCAAGAATGATTCAAACCTGCAAAGGGCACTGCATCAATGGCACAGTCGCACCCCCAGGAATGATTCAAACCTGCAAAGGGCACTGCATCAGTGGCACAGTCGCACCCCCAGGAATGATTCAAACCTGCAAAGGGCACTGCATCAGTGGCACAGTCGCACCCACAGGAATGATTCAAACCTGCAAAGGGCACTGCATCAGTGGCACAGTCGCACTCCCAAGAATGATTCAAACCTGCAAAGGGCACTGCATCAATGGCACAGTCGCACCCCCAGGAATGATTCAAACCTGCAAAGGGCACTGCATCAGTGGCACAGTCGCACCCACAGGAATGATTCAAACCTGCAAAGGGCACTGCATCAGTGGCACAGTCGCACTCCCAAGAATGATTCAAACCTGCAAAGGGCACTGCATCAATGGCACAGTCGCACCCCCAGGAATGATTCAAACCTGCAAAGGGCACTTGCTTCACACAAATTAATGAAATAAGGAAGAGGTTTTGTGCAAGTCATTGTAACTTTCCATCAATTATCTGAGGTGTACATGTGGTGATGTTGGGCACACGTCATATTAACACAGATCATATGATTAATAAACTAACGAGACAGCATCTGAAAATGCAAAGCCCATCCGCGTCCGTTGTATTCAGACGTCTCCTTATTCTTTCGTATGCTCAAAGTAACGAAAACAGCTCAAAGTAAAATCAAAGTACCAAAAAAATACAAAATGAAAATTGATGATTTTAAGCAGTCTTGACCTTTGAGCTTTAGATCTAAAAACAATCAGCTTCTAGCTTTTGATTGGTGACCCAATTATTTGACCCAATATACAAATTCTAAAAATGTCAGGTAAATCGGGTGAAAATCGGTGATTTTACACAAACTTGACCTTTGACCTTTGATCTAAAAACAATCAGCTTCTAGCTTCTGATTGGTGACCCAGTTATGTGACCCAATATGCAAATTCTTAAAATTTCAGGTAAATCATGTGAAATTCGGTGATTTTACACAAACCTGACCTTTGAACTTTTGATCTGAAATAAAATCAGCTTCTAGCTTTTGATTGGTGACCCAATTATTTGACCCAATATACAAATTCTTACAATTTCAGGAAAATCATGTGAAAATATGTGATTTTCCACAAACTTGACATTTGACCTTTGACCTAAAACAGCTTCTAGATTTTGATTGGTGAAACAGTTCTGTGACCCAATATTCAAATTCTTAAAATTTCAGGTAAATCATGTGAAAATCGGTGATTTTCCACAAACTCGACATTTGACCTTTGACCTAAAAAATCAGCTTCTAGCTTTTGATTGGTGAACCAGTTCTGTGACCCAATATTCAAATTCTTAAAATTTCAGGTAAATCATGTGAAAATCGGTGATTTTCCACAAACTCGACATTTGACCTTTAACCTAAAAAATGAGCTTCTAGCTTTTGATTGGTGAACCAGTTCTGTGACCCAATATTCAAATTTTTAAAATTTCAGGTAAATCATGTGAAATTCGGTGATTTTACACAAACCTGACCTTTGAACTTTTGATCTGAAATAAAATCAGCTTCTAGCTTTTGATTGGTGACCCAATTATTTGACCCAATATACAAATTCTTACAATTTCAGGAAAATCATGTGAAAATATGTGATTTTCCACAAACTTGACATTTGACCTTTGACCTAAAAACAGCTTCTAGATTTTGATTGGTGAAACAGTTCTGTGACCCAATATTCAAATTCTTAAAATTTCAGGTAAATCATGTGAAAATCGGTGATTTTCCACAAACTCGACAGTTGACCTTTGACCTAAAAAATCAGCTTCTAGCTTTTGATTGGTGAACCAGTTCTGTGACCCAATATTCAAATTCTTAAAATTTCAGGTAAATCATGTGAAAATCGGTGATTTTCCACAAAATCGACATTTGACCTTTGACCTAAAAAATCAGCTTCTAGCTTTTGATTGGTGAACCAGTTCTGTGACCCAATATACAAATTCTTAAAATTCAGGTAAATCATGAGAAATTCGGTGATTTTTACACAAACTTGACCTTTGACCTTTGATCTAAAATAAAATCAGCTTCTAGCTTCTGATTGGTGACCATGTTTGGTGACCCAATATACAAATTCTTAAAATTCAGGTAAATCAGGTGAAATTCGGTGATTTTACACAAACTTGACCTTTGACCTTTGATCTAAAATAAAATCAGCTTCTGGCTTCTGATTGGTGACCTAGTTCTGTGACCCAATACACAAATTCTTAAAATTCAGGTAAATCATGTGAAATTCGGTGATTTTACACAAACTTGACCTTTGACCTTTGATCTAAAATAAAATCAGCTTCTGGCTTCTGATTGGTGACCTAGTTCTGTGACCCAATATACAAATTCTTAAAATTCAGGTGAAATTCGGTGATTTTACACAATCTTGACCTTTGACCTTTGATCTAAAATAAAATCAGCTTCTAGCTTCTGATTGGTGACCCAGTTCTGTGACCCAATATACAAATTCTTAAAATTCAGGTAAATCATGTGAAATTCGGTGATTTTACACAAACTTGACATTTGACCTTTGACCTAAAAAATCTGCTTCTAGATTTTGATTGGTGAACCAGTTCTGTGACCCAATATTCAAATTCTTAAAATTTCAGGTAAATCATGTGAAAATCGGTGATTTTCCACAAACTTGACATTTGACCGAAAAAAAATCAGCTTCTAGCTTTTGATTGGTGAACCAGTTCTGTGACCCAATATTCAAATTCTTAAAATTTCAGGTAAATCATGTGAAAATCGGTGATTTTCCACAAACTTGACATTTGACCTTTGACCTAAAAAAAATCAGCTTCTAGCTTCTGATTGGTGACCCAGTTATGTGACCCAATATGCAAATTCTTAAAATTTCAGGTCAATTGGATGGAAATTGTCGATTTCATATGATGCTGACCTTTGACCTTTTGACAAAATTATTAATTTACCTTCCACATATTATCATAATAGAGCTGTGTTAAAAATTTGATGACAATCGGTCAAATGGTAAAAAAAAGTTACGGCCTGGACAGACACACACACACACACACACACACACACACACACACACACACACACACAGACAGACACACAGACAGACAGACACACACACACACACACACACACACACACACAGACACCCACACCCACACAAAGATAGACCGACACACCGACACACAGACAGACACACACACCCACACAGACAGACAGACAGACACACACATACGCACACACACACACAGACAGACACGCACACACCCACACACACGCAGACACACACACCCACACACAGACAGACACACCCACCCACACACAGACAGACACGCACACACCCACACACAGACAGACACGCACACACCCACACCCACACACACCCACACACAGACAGACACACACACACACAGACAGACACACCCACAAACAGACACACACACACACACACACACACACACAGACAGACACACACACACACACACACACACAGACAGACACACACAAACAGACAGACAGGAGTGATTGCAAAATCCCGTCTCCTGCTGTGCAGGGAACGAGATATTGAGTAACAAGGAAATCAAACTGGAGCAAATATCTGAGATAACAACTTGTGCTTCCTTAAGCTGAGGATAATTACCAACGCTACCGGTCCTGATGCTGTGTGTGCTCTTTCCCTGGCTCTTCACTTTGTGCTTACTCCCTACTCTCTCGCTCTCTCACCACCTCTTTCTCTCCAACATAATTTACATGCTTGTTCTCTGTTGTCCAACATTTATGATTGTTCCATGTCTGCCCCTGTCCCTCAGTTACTACATGCTTGTTCCATGTTGTCTAAGATTTTTGATTGTTCCATGTCTGCCCCTGTCCCTCAGTTACTAAATGCTTGTTCCCTTTTTAAGAACTTTGATTTTTACATGTCTGCCTTTGTCCCTCCGTTACATGCTTGTTCCCTGTTGTCTAAGATTTTTGATTGTTCCATGTCTGCCCCTGTCCCTCAGTTACTACATGCCTGTTCTCTGTTGTCTAACATCTATATAATAATACCGTAAGGACTCGACTTTATTATCCCTTTTACGCCGCACCCAGTGACCCGATGCCCACGGCACTAATGGATTTACGATCTACGAACCGCGCTCTTTGTTTATCACGTACAGACATACTCGAAAAATCTGAATTAGCCGACGTTGGGGCCCAAAAGCATCCGATTAACTGCCGATACGACGCCATCTTACGACGCCATCGTATTGGCGTCTGCTGGGCGAAGGCGATGCGAGCCGTCCGCTGATTGGACAGTCGAGTGGTGTGACCCAAATAGTCTTTTTATTCCCTTGAACATTTTAAATTAGGATATATAAGGAAACATCTTTATCGTCATTTTAATAAAGTTAAATGGAGTGACGTTGCGATTCTCGGGTCGTATTCAACTATGTGTGAATTATATAAACTAGGGCATGCCCGTACGTGGGTGCCCGTTCCTTGCCAAAAAAAAAAAAAAACGCTACCCGTACGCTCTACCCCGCCCGTACGCCCGTACGCCCGTAAACAAAAAAAACAACGCTCTTCGCTTCCGCCCTTCGCTCTGGGAGAAATAATGCGCATAAGAAATCGAGAAATTATTATTTTCTCCGGAAGAAATCGAATTACGAACCGTAATGGCGCACGCGCTCGGCTCGGCTCGCAACAACGCGTTCTGTGATTGGCTGCCGGAAGTGAAGTCTTCACTGTCCGGAAGGTCGCAAATCGCAGTTACGATGAATCGCAAATTAGTTTTAATTAGTTTTAAAACATAGTTTAACGCCAACATAGTTTGCCAACGTGAAATAAATGAATACGCTCTCAAATGTGCCGTCCGAGGCAGAGTCTGTTCGCCACGTTCGGCACACGTGATAGCTCGCTGCTCTCTGATTGGTTGAATCGTTTTTTGGACATAGCTCGGTAACTACTTGTCCGATTAATTTCAAACCTTGAAAAGGCACATCCTCGGGTCCCCAGCAATATACCTGGCAAGTTGCAAGTATATCGGACCCGTGGTTGTCGAGAAACAGCGGTCACAGACAAACAAACACACACACAGACATACACACATACACACACACACACACACACACACACACACACACACACACACACACACACACACACACACACAGAGATTAGTGGAATTATAGATAGATAACAACTCACGGTCTGAGGTAACTCGGCTAAAAATTATCCGATTTGCACCAAAGAAAGTTCATGAATGGTTGCACAGACCCCTACTTCTCACTAAAAGTGGAAACGGAATGTAAATCGGAGTTAAAACAAGCCCTCAAGGTCGCTCCGTGGAGCGGCCTGCACGTACTCAACTATGTGTGAATTAATATATAAATAACAACTCGCGGTCTGAGGTAACTCGGCTAAAAATTATCCGATTTGCACCAAATAAAGTTTATGAATGGTTGCACAGACCCCTACTTCTCACTAAAAGTGGAAACGGAATGTAAATCGGAGTTAAAATAAGTGTTTGTTTTGTATCAAGCAAATGCACGTAGAGCATGCTTGCGAGCGAGCTGCGTTCTGGAGGTGACGTCACATGGATTACGTCATCGGCTTTGAGGTATGGGGCAGAATTTTTAGGGGCGTTCCCAAGTGGTTCAGTTTTCTTTCATTTTTAATGTTTCAGAGTGAATATAACAAAAAATCAATGCCATATTTGAATTCACCATAAAAAGACATTTAGATGACATCAAATGCATTTTAAGTGAGATTCCGTGGCTGTGGACCTTTAAGAGCTATCTAAATAATAATCTATATAATAATAGCGTAAGGACTCGACTTTGTTATCCCTTTTACGCCGCACGCAGTGACCCGATGCCCACGGCACTAATGGATTTACGATCTACGAACCGCGCTCTTTGTTTATCACGTACAGCCATACTCGAAAAATCTGAATTAGCCGACGTTGGGGCCCAAAGGCATCCGATTAACTGCCGATACGACGCCATCTTACGACGCCATCGTATTGGCGTCTGCTGGGCGAAGGCGAAGCAAGCTGTCCGCTGATTGGACAATCCAGAGCATGCATTTGTGCCGGTGTCGGCGATCGTTGTTCATATACGCACTCTTCATTCTCATCTTTCTTCCTAACTCTTACTCGGACAAGCAAATCCCCTATGCCATCCATAATGGTACACTCTATCCATACACCGCATCCTCCCTTCCGTGGATGTTCCACGGGTTTCGGCTAGTTTATGATTGTTCCATGTCTGACCCTGTCTCTCAGTTGCTACATACTTGTTCCCTGTTGTCTAACATTTATGATTGTTCCATGTCTGCCCCTGTCCCTCAGTTGCTACATACTTGTTCCCTGTTGTCGAACATTTATGATTGTTACATGTCTGCCCCTGTCCCTCAGTTACTACATGCTTGTTCTCTGTTGTCTAACATTTATGATTGTTCCATATCTGCGCCTGTCCCTCAGTTACTACATGCTTGTTCCCTGTTGTCTAACATTTATGATTGTTCCATATCTGCCCCTGTCCCTCAGTTACTACATGCTTGTTCCCTGTTGTCTAACATTTATGATTGTTCCATATCTGCCCCTGTCCCTCAGTTACTACATGCTTGTTCCCTGTTGTCTAACATTTATGATTGTTCCATATCTGCCCCTGTCCCTCAGTTACTACATGCTTGTTCCCTGTTGTCTAACATTTATGATTGTTCCATGTCTGCCCCTGTCCCTCAGTTACTACATGCTTGTTCCCTGTTGTCTAACATTTATGATTGTTCCATATCTGCTCCTGTCCCTCATTTGCTACATACTGTTGTTGTCTAAGATTTATGATTATTTCATGTCTGCCCCTGTCCCTGCAAATGGAGGAAATGTTGAGTTGGATCTCGGAGACGGCGTGAAGCTGGAAGGTGTGAAAACATTTTGCTACCTCGGAGACATGCTGAATGGAGAAGGTGGATCAGACTCGGCAACGGTTGCAAGAGTGAGATGTGCATGGAAGAAGTTTCGGGAACTGAGTGGCGTGCTGATGAGGAGAGGAGTGTCGTTGAAGCTGAAGGGAAAGGTGTATGCTGCATGTGTGAGAAGTGTTATGATTTATGGGAGCGATACATGGGTAATGAACGTAGGGCAGCAACGAAGGTTGGAAAGGGTGGAAATGCGAATGGTTCGGTGGATGTGCGGAGTATCGTTGAGAGAGAGGAAGACAAATGATGAATTGCGAAAGATAATGGGAATAGAGCCTGTGATTGATGCTGTGAAGAGGAACAGGTTGAGATGGTTTGGTCATGTGTTGAGGAAGGATGAAAGTGACTGGTTGAGAAGAGTGATGGAAATGAATGTAGAAGGAAGTAGAGGATGGGGAAGACCGAGAAAGACTTGGCTAAATATGGTGGAAGAAGAAATGCGGGCAAGGGGGTTAACAAGGAGAGATGCAGAAAATAGGGCAAAATGGAGAAGATTGTCATGGGGACCGCAAGGCTAACCCCCGCTCTAGTAGGGAAAATGGCCTTTAAAATGCATGTTGTATGTTGTTTGTTGCCCCTGTCCCTCAGTTCTATGATTGTTCCATGTTGTCTAAGATTTATGATTATTGCATGTCTGCCCCTGTCCCTCAGTTCTATGATTGTTCCATGTTGTCTAAGATTTATGATTATTGCATGTCTGCCCCTGTCCATCAGTTCTATGATTGTTCCATATTGTCTAAGATTTATGATTATTGCATGTCTGCCCCTGTCCATCAGTTCTATGATTGTTCCATGTTGTCTAAGATTTATGATTATTGCATGTCTGCCCCTGTACATCAGTTCTATGATTGTTCCATGTTGTCTAAGATTTATGATTATTGCATGTCTGCCCCTGTCCCTCAGTTATATGATTGTTCCATGTTGTCTACGATTTATGATTGTTTCCTGTCTGTTTCCTGACCTCCAAGTGCTGTTCTTGTTTCCGGTCTTCTCGTCTGTGTTGTTCCCTGTCCTTTAACAACTAGACTATCCTGCCTGTGTAATGCAGGCTCAGCCCGTGCAGCCAATGATCGAAAGCTGCTTGGCAGCTGAATCCGAGTGGCTCAAACCGCACGCAGCTTTTGGCACTTAATGAGAACACAGCTAAAAGGGATTGTCAGAAAAAGCTCCATGAATTACACACTTTGAGATGGCTTTGAGAATGTTGAGTGGGAGGTGGCGGTACTAGGAGAAGCACAGGGCAAAGGAAATACCAATGGTCACCATGGTTTCATCTCGTTATCATTCAGAAGTTGAACAGCAAGTCGGGGTTTTTTGTGCG
Organism: Myxine glutinosa; assembly: GCF_964187855.1. Taxonomy (NCBI): domain Eukaryota; kingdom Metazoa; phylum Chordata; class Myxini; order Myxiniformes; family Myxinidae; genus Myxine; species Myxine glutinosa. Next base: position 114,385,406 of record NC_136270.1, read on the forward strand.
CCGCGCTCGTGAAAAGTGCTTGCTCGGTCACAAGCATCAAACAAGGCTCCATCTTTGTCAGTTTTGCCCATAACAAGGCGCCATACATATTTTACATACAATCAATTGCTATTTATCCCATGAGAAAATAAAATCACATCTTGAGCGAGATCTATTTTGCGCGAGTTGAAAAAGCTCACATTGAAAGGAACCTTTCTGAGAACAAGGTGGTCCGAGGAATTGCATCCTTCCCTGGTGGCTTGTTACCCAACAAGTTATTGACAATAGTCCAAAATTAAAAGTTCCATAGTGAGCTAGAAAATGGCCCGCAAAACCACAACATTTCACTTTAAAGGCCGTTAAACGATTTTCCAAAGAAAAATATTTCTGATACTTTGAGAACCGTTGTCTGAAACAACCTTCATGGACTTGGCATCGTTTCAGGGTGCGACTGCCAATAAATTGCCGCCCTAAAAGTGTACCAGTCACTCCCGTCACCGTGTTACTGCTTTGGGAGTCTAACAAGAACACTTCGACCCCTTGTCAGACTTCCTCCTGCTACAACATTCCAGCAAACACTTCATCCCGACAGATGGAGGTGTCGTTGCTTGAAGAGGCCTCTCGGCTTTCTAGCCAGAATCAACATTTTCATCCAGACTACAACAGTGACAAACGTATATTCTCTGTGTTGTGTTGGCCTACACTGTAGCTTTTGAGGCCTGCTATGACAATTAGTTTAGTGCAGCGGAGGGAAAACGAGGTAATTCCGACGTCCAAAGTATTTTCCCTATTCAAACTTGCCCCGAATAAACGACTTCTGCCAACTTCATTAATTAGCTCGGTCATACCCAAGGTTCACTGGACCCAAAACAAATAACCATGATGTTTTGATGGTCTAAATTGACTATATCTAAATAGCCAAGATATAGTCTAAACTATTGTTTTTTTTACTTTGGCCATGGATTATTTATGGCCCCTGTTTTCTTGTTCTCCTGTATAGATTGCAAGACAAACTACCATGAGATATGTACCATACTTCTTACAGTACAGAGCGTCGGTGCTGCCGAAGCTGTTTCTTGGCACGGGTTAAAATGCCGGGCCGTTTGCCATTGCTTTTCCAGCAGTCATTCGGGACAGGAATTTGAAATCTGGCCAGGGTGCTGGTGGTAGCTCGCGTATACTTCACGGAGGACACCCAGGGATCTTCGACGTCGGCCGACGGGACGTCGGGTTTTACGGCCACCACGCATCGACGCTTCGCCCTGAATGTGAAACTCCGGGACGACAGTTTATAGCCGGGTCGGGATCGGAACCCGGGCTAGACGGCTCAGAGGAGAGCGTGTTTACCTCTAGGGTATCCTGCCAGCACTAAAGCACCATACCGTGAAATGGGGTGAATAGGGACAGCAAGGTGAATAGGGACGCAAACTGAAAAAAGTTCGGAAACTTTTTTGGCTGAAAATTGATAACCATACTGATTTGTTGATATTTGTGTTGAAAGTGTTCTCTTGTTTTTAAAAAAAGCAACTTATAGTCCCGATTAACCCCATATATGGGTTAAATGGGAATAAATAGGATTTTTATGGCTGTCCCTATCACCCTGTTTTACGGGTGAATCAGGACAGTCACTAATACAAAAAAATAATAATCAAGAAACAATCCTGAGTTTCCAACTTATTGCTAAATTGATAGCTCAGATGGATGCACATAATATGCACCCATAATATAAACCACGGTGCCAATGAAAAAAAATATGGGACAAAAAGTTTCTCCAAACTGTCCCTATTTCTTGATTATTATTTTTTTGTATTAGTGACTGTCCCTATTCACCCATAAAACGGGGTGAATAGGGACAGCCATAAAAATCCTATTTATTCCTATTTAACCCATATATGGGGTTAATAGGGACTATAAGTTGCTTTTTAAAAAAACAAGAGAACACTTTCAACCCAAATATCAACAAATCAGAATGGTTTATCAATTTTCAGCGAAAAAAGTTTCCGAACTTTTTTCAGTTTGTGTCCCTATTCACCCCATTTCACGGTAGTGGTTTTATTTATGCAGCACCCTGCCTTAGTTATTATGGTGCAATACTGCTTAACATTGAAGGCTACCCAAGGATGTGATGAAGGGCAGCTGGGATTACAATATGCCAATGAACATTTCATTGCCCAGTTTAAATTATGGAGACAATTATCTTGCATAACACAAACTACTTTTCCTCAAAGAGGGATATATGACGACAGCTACGTTAACCACAATTTCTACCTTTACCCCCAACAAACCACCAATATAAGTGCATTTCAGACGACATCTGGAGGTGACGATATTGGGGTTGCTCTCTTGCTCAGGGTGCCCACATCTGTCAGTAGCAATGAATATGTCTATTATGGAAGCGAACGCTTTTTGGTCACATCAACATTGTACCAGTTCCAACCTAACGGTCTTCAAAAAGCAAAAATCCGCACTTGGATGTTCTTTTTGTTAAGCTCACCTATCGACTTGAATTGTCCATCTCGAGGTGATGTGTGAGAGGTGTTTCCAAGTGGTTTGTTCGTACAGGACTAATGGGACAGCTTGCGAACAAAGCGGCTGTGGTAGATTTCTCCTTGAGGAAAGGTCGGCCATATTGTAACACAATTGCCTGCATAATTTAGGTGTTTATTGGTCGAGCAAGGTGTTACGTCAGTTACAATCAGACACTAACCCAAGTCTTGTTTACTACTGTAGTTGGCTTGGTGTGTGCATTGACTAAATGTACCACAAGCAATGTGCAAATATTCACCTCACATTGAGTGTCCTGCTGTGGCTCAAATTCACCTCCTTCTTCTTCTTCTTTCAATAAGGTGCAAAGACCTCAAAGGAGTACTATCGCACTGAGGTGGTGGTGCATCACTTGCATGGAAACGCAGGACTCAGTACACACACTATGACGAAAGATGTGGGAGACCAAGGAAATGTGGACCATCGGGGGATGTGGACCCCGCATTATTTGTGACTGTAGAATATTTGGCCATTTTCGCGATATTCCATCTTTGGGTCCAGTCGTTAGGGTTAGGGTTGTTAGGATTTGGGTTAGGGCTGTTCGGGTTAGGGTTAGGTCTGTTAGGGTTAGGGTTAGGGTTAGGGTTCGGGTTTTTAGGGTTAGGGTTAGGGTTCGGGTTTTTAGGGTTAGGGTTAGGTAGACTGCGTACTGCGTAGGTTAATAAAACAGTGACCCGTTGGCCGTCTAGTCCAGGGATAGTTGTTAAGGTTAGGGTGAGGGCTGTTAGGGTTAGGGTTAGGTTTGTTCGGGTTAGGGTTAGGGTTGTTAGGGTTAGGGTTAGGGTTGTTAGGGTTAGGGTTGTTAGGGTTAGGGATAGGGTTGTTAGGGTTAGGGTTAGGTAGACTGCGTAGGTTAATAACACAGTGACCCGTTGGCCGTCTCGTCCAGGGCTCGTTGTTAGGGTTAGGGTTGTTAGGGTTAGGGTTAGGTAGACTGTGTGGGTTAATAACACAGTGACCCGTTGGCCGTCTAGTCCAGGGCTAGTTGTTAGGGTTAGGGTTGTTTGGGCTAGAGTTAGGTAGACTGTGTAGGTTAATAACACAGTGACCCGTTGGCCGTCTAGTCCAGGGTCAGCCGAATCAATCGAAGACCTTCGTGGGTGAACGTTCCCAATTCTCCCCTTGAACTGCACCTCATACAAAATGGAGTCCAAATGCTTCGGTATAATTCATTAAAAGTGTAACTATCTATATTAGGCCGGTACTAATTGCTCGTTAAGTGCTGTTTATCACCATTTATGACTCATTAGGTCGGAGCTAATTAATGGCCTGCAATTGTATGAGCCTGCCTGAGAAACTTAACAGGCGCTTTGTATGAATGTTCATTATGCTGGAAGGCCTCAAAATATTTTATTGAAGGCCTTTTGAGTGAGTTAATTAAAGCCATGACTTGAGGTAGCCTAATTATACCTTATTCTGACACAGTGTTAAATGACTTAGTTGTTTTTTTAACCTTATAAAATAATGGTAGGCCCAAGTATAATTCCATAATCACACCATGCTGGAGTTGTGAAGAAAAAAAGGGAAAAAAGGAGAACCTCGAGCTGCCTCTGCCTGTAAAACAAGCTCGCAATCATAATTTCAACAAACCACCCTAATGGTGTTATTAATCGAGGTTTGCGGGGTTAACTGGCGGTCTGTACTTGAGTGTGGAGAAGGCCCCGGAATCAAAGACTTTCTGTCGGCCTCGTGTGGGTCAATGCTTATTGTGGCTGCATCTGGAAAATGTCCTGCCTTGTACCACCATGGAAACAGGGCGCGAAAGCTAAAGAAAACATCTGGAGCAGCTATTAGGCAACGGACGAGTCGCATTGCCCCTTACAATTAGCAGCATCAAGTCCTATAGTGGATTATCGGGTAAAAATGGCGGTGCATCATGTGACATTTTCCACAGGGTTTCAAAACGTTTCCCTCCTCCCAATCAATTCTGGGTTGGTCTTGCTCGGTCGGTTTCTGAAAGTTACAACAAGAACTTACGAGCACAGTAATGAGTTTTCTGTGCCAAGTAATGGGGCACAGACGTACAGCTTCTGGTTTGGGCAGCGGTGGATTGCCGCATGCACTCTATAAGCATTGAATGCGAGTAGTTTTTTTACTTTGTGCATGCGAAGCGAAAAGCAGGGTTTAGCAATTCGTTTACTTCTGTCTGTCTGTCAGTGTTGGGCTAGCGGCTAGGGTGCCAGCTTAGGATACCTAGGATCCTGGGTTCGAATCCTGGTCGATCACTGAATTAACGCCAGGGGGGTTGACTCAGCCTGATCGAATCCTGGTCGATCACTGAATTAACGCCAGGGGGGTTGACTCAGCCTGATCGAATCCTGGTCGATCACTGAATTAACGCCAGGGGGGTTGACTCAGCCTGATCGAATCCTGGTCGATCACTGAATTAACGCCAGGGGGGTTGACTCAGCCTGATCAACCTTCTGAGGTCGGCTAATTGAGTACCAGTTCACTGGTAAATCCCTGTTTGTCATAAAAGGCGACAAAAAGGGTTGGTGGCAGGAAGGGCATCCGGCCGTAAAACATGGCTTCAAAAAGGGGACCAACAACCACGGTGCCCGAAAAAGGCCAACCTCCACTTTGTGGGGTAAAATGGCCTCTAAAGGTGGTTTTTTTTTTTTGTCTGTCTACAGACGTCAGTTTATGATCGAGGAACAACTTATAATTTAAATTGACTGTTCCATTCTGAACACCGAACTGGAACATGAATCGGAAAACAAACATGTAGTTTAGCAGTACTTTGGCTCTGAATTCGTCCCGATCGCACATGCGCAGAGAGGAGCGACATAATTGTTTTGTTTTTTACTCTTTCTGCTTGTCTGGCAGTCAAATGCAATTGAAAATCATCCCAAACAGGAAACTCACTGTTTTTAAGGAAGTCATAAAGGACACAAACAACAGGCACGAAAAACTCATGTAAACTGATAAATAAGGTGGTGTAAAAGACGCTGCATCAACGGCGGTTAAATTCCGGAAACAAAATTCTACAACCTTTAAAATATATTTTATTTAAATGAAATTATCTACTTGAACACTGCAGAACACAAATCGCATTGTTGGCGCTTTCAAAACCCTTCCGTTTGGCAGTACTTGGACGGCATTTTACATCATCAGGAGCAATCACATTTGCCGCTCGCAGACCCAACACACGTCCTTAGTTCTCAAGACTAGTCGGGGCAATTTGTTCTGTGAACTCTCTGTAGGTAGTTTTTTTCTGAAGTATAGATCTACACAGCTCAACATAGATGCGTGATCACACCAAGATTTATTTTATGCATCATTTCAATGATTAAGACATGATTATTGATCTCTATCGGCCCACAACCTCCATAAAAGAGAATACATTTTCGAACAGTCAAAAGTGAAACAGGCCAAGACTGAAAAGTGAAATCAAAGACTTTCTGAAAACCTGAAACAGGCACTTTACCTGCCAACCAACTCTGGTGCTTTCAAGGTAATGATAGTGGACCGATGTGCAATCAATGTGGGCCCTCAAATTCGATACGGTAAGGTCTGTGTTATTTGCCATTTTAAACTCGTAAGGCCAGCAGGAATGAAGCTTCTAGCAGACAATGAGGAGCTGCTCATCAAAAGGAGGTTCACGTTAATCATATGGAGTCGTCACGAGAAGAGGGCACCAGAACGTGGCCATGTGTGATATAAAAGCATTTGCGCTATTGTATGAGTCAATGGAGGAAATTTGGATCATCCTAAGGATCACTAAGCAAATCTATGCTTGTCAACATGGGCTGAACCATAAACAACATCTGGGAACCATTGGAAGGCAATTCAGCTGTCAGGAAGCTCCCAGCCGATGGTCGATCCTTTAACTGGTCTGTTACATACATTCCCTCCTTCCAAATCTCTTTTCGTTCTATTTGCAAAATTCTACCCTTGCCTGTCGCCCCCAAAACCTTTCGCCGCCATAGGGCTATTTAAGGAACCTTTCAACAATATATCTTGAGGTCAAGTGTGGATCCAAGCAAGTCGATCGAGGGAGCGAAAGTGGGGCACAGATTACCTGCTATGAGTAGATTACCACATATTCTAAAGATCGTTACATAAAAGCAGGTATGAAAATACATAAACCACTGAGCTGCCACCTGCCGGACTTTGTGTAATCGAAACATGAAATCTCGCGAGGGGTCAAAAAGTGCGAGAACGAGTGAGATTTTGATCATTATTATCACAGGAAGGGCTCATAATGGATTGTCATGAATGAGTAAGGAGCTCGAGTCTCGGTCCTGACTGTAAGCTGTCGGACTGGTGCTGCACAGACAGGCAGGGTGTGGCAACTAAAATGGTGCCCATGCATTGCTGGTGTGACAGTAATTGGGTTTTTTTGACACATTTATTCGCAGGCATGGGTGGAAAAGGGGGCACGTGCCCCTGGAGTCCCGATACACCAGGAGTAGTGTCAACTTGCAATTAGAAGCCATTTTGTTTCCATCGAGCGCAGCACACAAAATCTATGTCTATTGTGCTTGAAGCATAATGTGACCATTTTCAAACCAAGCTGGCTTTCTCTGCGCCCAATAAGAATATTACATTGTAGCGGCTGCCGCTGAGTTTTCACAATCGCCTTGCACCTATCAAGGACGCGGAGCGATCACCATGCCGGGCTCGTCCAGGACGCCCAGGCCCGCGCTCAACTTGCCAGGCCTCAGTCGGGACGCCCGGGCATGCCCGGGCATGCCCGGGCAGGCTCGCCCTCAACTTGCCAGGCCGCAGCCAGGACGCTGGGCCACGCCCCCTGGCGCCGGGCCTGGGCAAACCCCCTGGCGGAATAGATATATATTGCTGACTGATAAACGGTTTTTCAGAGTGCCTGAGTGTTTGATTTCATTAAAGCAACTCAGATGAATTCTAGCTTTTTGTCGCTCCATTCTTCCGATCGACGTGGGAGCCCCGGCTCCTTCATTGGTGACCTATCGACATGGACACGGCAGTCGCCCTTAAACTGCCTACCTTCTGGGAGGCTCACGCGGCGGTTTGGTTCGCACAGGCGGAGTCCCTGTTCGCCCTGCGAGGCATCACGGCCGACGACACCCGCTTCCACCATGTGGTAGCTGCGCTCGGGTCGGTTACCGCGGCCCGCGCCCTGAGCCTCCTCGAAAGCCCGCCAGCCGCTGACAAATACGGCGCGATTAAGAAGCTGCTCCTCGATGCTTTCGCCCTCCCATCGGCGGAACGCGCACGGCGCCTGCTCGATCTGCCTGAGCTCGGCGACACGCGCCCTTCCGAGCGCATGGACTACATGCTTTCACTGCTCGGCGAGCACTCTCCGGCATTCCTGTTCCGGGAGCTGTTCTTCCGTCAGCTGCCTAACCCGGTACGCCTCGCCCTGGCAAGCACGACGATCACAGATCCCCGGGCCCTTGCCAGAGAAGCCGACAAGATCTCCGCCGCAGCACAGCGCATCGTAGCGGCGACATGGGACCCACCGCCGTCCGACGCAACACCCAGGGCGCCCGAGCACCCGGCACGGTCGACGGCCGAACTGCCGACGCCATTGGCGGCCGCTCTGCCGAGCCGACCACCTCCGGCACGACGACCGAGGCCTCCACCTGACCAAGCGTGGTGTTACTATCATGCCAGGTTCGGACAGAAGGCCCGGACATGCCGACCCCCGTGCACCTTCGGCAGGCCGGGAAACGGCCGGGCCGGCGTTCATTACCAGCCATGAGCGCCGGCCACACGGGCAACTTACTGTTCATCACGGATAAAGCGTCCGGACGGCGCTTCCTGTGCGACACCGGCGCCCAACTGAGCGTCATACCCGCCTCTGACCAGGACAGGCAATCCGCGGTTTGCGGCCCCTCCTTAGTTGCGGCCAACGGATCGACTATCCGCACCTTCGGCCCGCGCAACGTCACCCTCTGCTTCGGCGGCCAACGCTTTGCTTGGACGTTTGTAACCGCCAACGTGCCCGTGGCTCTGCTAGGCGCCGACTTCCTCTGCGCACACGGACTGCTGGTGGACGTCCAACGGCGTCGTTTAATCAACGCTGAAACCTTCAGCTCCCTGGTATGCACATTGAGCAGCTCCGCGCCGACCGAGCTGGCATGCGCCGTCCCGGCGGCGAACGAGTTTGCTCGCCTGCTCACGGAGTTCCCGGCCCTCACGCGGCCGACGTTTTCGGCCGTCGCAGTACGGCATGGGATCGAGCACCACATACCAACCACGGGCCCGCCGGTCTACGCCAGGGCCCGCCGCCTCGACCCAGCCAAGCTCGCCGTAGCGAAGGCCGAATTCGACGCGTTGGAGCACCTCGGCATCGTGCGGCGCTCCGATAGCGCGTGGGCCTCGCCACTGCACATCGTGCCAAAGCCGGGGGGTGGATGGCGCCCGTGTGGCGACTACCGCCGTCTCAATGACGCTACCACCCCCGACAGGTACCCGATCCCGCATATCCAAGACTTCTCCGCCCGTCTGGCGGGACGGGTCATTTTTTCGAAAATTGACCTCATACGGGGATATCACCAGGTACCTGTCTGGGCGGCCGACGTCCCTAAAACGGCAGTCATCACGCCGTTCGGCTTATTCGAATTCTTGCGGATGCCGTTTGGTCTCAAGAACGCGGCTCAGGCGTTCCAGCGCTTGATGGACGGCGTGCTGCGTGACCTGCCGTTCCTTTTCGTTTACCTGGACGACATCCTCGTCGCCAGCACGTCCCGGGCCGAGCACCTCCTCCACCTCCGGACACTGTTCGAGCGCCTCAGCGAGCACGGCCTCATCGTCAACCCGGCCAAATGCCACTTCGGCACGACGGCCGTTGATTTTTTGGGCCATCACATCACCAAGAACGGGGCCGTGCCGCTGCCAACCAAGGTCGAGGCCATCACCACGTTCCCGCGTCCCCGCACCATAAAGGCCCTGCAGGAATTCCTGGGAATGGTGAATTTTTATCACCGCTTCGTGCCCCGCGCTGCTCAGCTCATGCGGCCCCTCTACGAAGCCCTCCGGGGCATGCCGGCCAAGCACGACATCGCCTGGTCCGCAGCAATGGATGCGGCCTTCCAAGGCTCAAAGCGGGCCCTCGCCGACGCAACACTGCTCGCTCACCCGGTGCTCAACGCTCCCATCGCCCTCACCACGGATGCCTCCGACTACGCGGTGGGCGCCGTACATGAGCAATGGGTGAACGGGGTTTGGCAGCCACTCGCTTTTTTCAGCCGGCAGCTCCGGCCGAACGAGCTCAAATACAGCACGTTTGACCGGGAGCTCCTCGGTCTACACCTGGCCGTCCGCCATTTCCGCCACCTCCTGGAGGGCCGACCTTTCACGGCGTTCGTCGACCACAAGCCGTTGGTTTACGCCATGGCCAAGGTCACGGAGCCATGGTCGGCCCGCCAACAGCGCCACCTCTCCGCCGTGTCGGAGTTTACCACGGACATCCGGCACGTCGCCGGCAAAAACAACGCCGTGGCCGACTGTCTTTCCCGGGCCAGCGCGAACGCGGTCCACCTGGGCGTGGATTTTGCGCTTATGGCGGCGGACCAAACCACCGACACCACGGTGCAAGCCCTCCGGGCGGCGGACACGGGCCTCCGCCTGGCCGACATCCCCTGCGCGGACACTGTCCTGCTCTGCGACGTCTCCCAAGGCCAGCCTCGCCCCATCGTGCCCGTCGCCTGGCAACGCCGCATCTTCGCCTCCCTCCACGGCCTTTCCCACCCGGGCCGGAAAGCTTCCCAGAAGCTGGTGTCGGCGCGTTTCGTCTGGCACGGCCTTCGTCGGGACGTCCGCGATTGGACCAGCGCCTGCACGGCCTGCCAACGGGCCAAGGTCCACCGACACACCCAGGCCCCGCTGGCACCTTTCACCGTGCCCGAACGACGTTTCGACCACGTCAACGTGGATCTGGTGGGCCCCCTCCCCCCGTCACGGGGGTTCACACACCTGCTCACCATGGTGGACAGGACCACCAGGTGGCCGGAGGCCGTTCCCCTCGTCTCCACCACCACCGCCGACGTGGCGCAGGCTTTCATCGCCACCTGGGTCGCCCGCTTCGGCGCACCGGCGGACATCTCGTCAGACCGCGGTCCACAGTTCACCTCCGAGCTGTGGGGCGCGGTCGCCCGCAACCTGGGGATCAAGCTCCACCGTACTACGGCCTACCACCCCCAAGCAAACGGGTTGTGCGAGCGATTCCACCGCTCCATGAAGGCCGCGCTCATGGCCGGCCTTCAAGACGTCGGGTGGGCCGACCGGCTGCCGTGGGTCCTTTTGGGCCTTCGCACGGCCCCCAAGGAGGACCTCCAGGCATCCACCGCCGAGCTTGTCTATGGCCAGGTGCTACGCGTCCCGGGCGAATTTGTGCCCGACGCTACCAGTCCCTGGTCCGCAGCTCACCAGCGCTCGGACCTCCAGGAGGCCGCCCGACGGTTTGCCCCCGTGCCAACATCCCACCACGGTGACCCCCAGTCCTACGTCCCCCCAGCACTCCGCACAGCGGAGTATGTTTTTGTGCGTCACGACGCACATCGGTGGCCACTCCAGCCGCCGTACGACGGGCCCTTCCGGGTGCTGCGACGGGACGACAAGTCGTTCGTCATCGACATCGGCGGCAGGTCGGACCGGATTGCTGTGGACCGCCTCAAGCCGGCGCACGTGGACGTCGACCACCCACCACGGGTGGCCCTTCCGCCGCGGCGAGGCCGTCCCCCGTCCACGGTGCCCCCCACTCGACCGCCCACCACCTCACCGGACCCCCTCCCACGACCCGCCAGGGGTCGCTTCGGCCGGGTCATCAGGACCCCCCTCAAATTGACCCTGCCGGTGCAAGTCGATTCTGGGGGGACGTGTGTAGCGGCTGCCGCTGAGTTTTCACAATCGCCTTGCACCTATCAAGGACGCGGAGCGATCACCATGCCGGGCTCGTCCAGGACGCCCAGGCCCGCGCTCAACTTGCCAGGCCTCAGTCGGGACGCCCGGGCATGCCCGGGCATGCCCGGGCAGGCTCGCCCTCAACTTGCCAGGCCGCAGCCAGGACGCTGGGCCACGCCCCCTGGCGCCGGGCCTGGGCAAACCCCCTGGCGGAATAGATATATATTGCTGACTGATAAACGGTTTTTCAGAGTGCCTGAGTGTTTGATTTCATTAAAGCAACTCAGATGAATTCTAGCTTTTTGTCGCGTCCATTCTTCCGATCGACGTGGGAGCCCCGGCTCCTTCAACATCATTTAATAATGCTTTATTTTCATCCTTCCGACACATAAGGCCAAGCATACAATCAGACGGGATTGATTTAACCGAAAAAAATGTATAGCAGAATCTGCGGCAAAATGAAGTGTAGTGCGTGCGCGAGTAAAAGTTCACAATGATGATTCGAGGTGTACAGAGCGAGTGAGTAGAAGAAACACTCGGCTTCACGCTGTTGAATCCAAAGCTTTCAAAATCATTGGAATCTCCTGCGATGAAGCTATCTCTGAGGGCCTTTCACTCACTCACCGCAGGCAGGTAGATGGTCTTTCTGTCTTCTACCAACTCCTCTCCGGCCTTGCTCCCCCAGCTCTCTCTGTGCTCTGTCCCCCAAATATTCCTACAGGTCGCACAAGATCTGCCTGCAACCCTCTGATGGTTAAACTGCCGAAATCTCGGCTCTCTGCTCACCTTCACTTTTTCATTCCTCTTTTCTCCCGCCTGTGGAACAAACTCCCACACTCCCTTCAATCCCTCTCCTCCCTCCAGGTCTTTAAAACAGCTGTTCACCACCATCTCTTATCTTCCCCCATCCATAACCTTGATCTTTTCTACCCCCACTAATTCACCCCAGATCCACCTTGTTTGAAATTCCAACTTCTTTCCTGGAAATCCTGGCAGTGTCCATATGTTTATACCTCTCCCACCCCCCCCCCCCCTTCACATGCCTCCCCCCCAAAGCCCTCTCCCTCCCACAGATCTCTTGATGTCTCCATGTCTCTCGGTCCCTGCTCTCAAATGTTGTGTTTGTGTCCTTCCCCCTCTCTCCCCATCTTGTCTACCGCTCCCAATGTTATTTGTTTTATGTGTCTGTTTGTCTTTCTGTGTGATTAATGTTCGCTCTTTCACGAGCCTCGATCTTGTATACAAAAAAAAAAAAAAAAAAAAAAAAAAAACATTGGTAGTGACAGAATGCAGAAATATGAAAGAATTGGAAGAAGGAGAGTGAAAGACAGAAATGGAGGCACACCATGCACACCCGATGCGCACACAGAAAAAAAAGGATTTTTTTTTTTTTTTTTTTTTTTGTATACAAAGTCGAGGCTCGTGTAAGAGCTCACTCATATTACGACACTGAACACATCAGGACAAAAAGAACAGTTGAGAAGTTGAGAACAGTTGAGCAGTTGAGAACATATAGAGCTTGAGAAGATTGATTGATTGTGTGCTCTGCCTGAAGGCAGGTCCTTGGCTGCTTGGCGAAGGTGACACTGGGTGCTTTGCCATTAGCTTCCCAGCAGTTCGTCAGGGCAGCAATTTGACATTTGTTCATGGTGCCAGCAATAGCTTGTCTAATCTTCGAGAAGGACACTGTGGAATCTTTAACATCCACAAACTAATGCTAGTATATGGGACACCCGGCTTAACATCCATTTGAGAGACTGACACACGGATGAATCACCCTGTCTGTGAAACATCAGGATGACAGTTTATAGATGGGTTGGGATTCGAACTCGAACTTCGTTCGTATGCAGCAAAAAAATGCGGGTCAGCATCATTGGCTGAAGCTGCGGCTATGCCAATCATGCGAACTCTGGATAAACAGCCAAGAGATTAACATGTGTACCTGTACGGCCTAGGACATCCTGCCAGCCCCTTGAGAAGATGGGAAGCAGGAAGCATTAGCCTAATATATATATTAGGCTAATGCTTCCTGCCGACTGTCTGTGTCACCCTGAAACACAGAAACGCTCCTTGGAGAGAAAACAATATGTAGTATATAGTAAAAGTTGCTCCAAATCAATCCAAACCTCCAAGAAAATTGGAATTTTTTTCAATCAGACAAAAAATCCAGCACAGGTGGTGTATCGGCTCCAGAGCACTGCCTCGATCACTCTCGAAAATAATTATTCTTCTCTCCTGTTAAGAAATATATATCCTCCCATTTTCTCAACCAGGGCTGAATACGAGGCTTCCTTTTTTTTGTGTTATTTTTTACCAAGGTCTTCTGCTAGTATATATATATATATATATATATATATATATATATATATATATATATATATATATATATATATATATATATATATATATATATATATACAGGATGCATATATATATGATATTGCATAACTATATATATTGTAACGATTTTGAGAAGTGTAACGGGTTTTGAGGAGTGTAACAATTTTGGAGGAAGGGTAACGGATGTGAAGAGTATGGTTTTGGTATGGTAACATCCTGGTAATGTAAATAATGGTCGCAGCCGTCCTCCTAATTAATTTCATAGAACATACACGCAGGTCACGATATATCTTTTAAATAGTGTATTTCCTTATTCCATGTAGGCTAAGTATGTGTTTTCCACTAGATTGACTTTGCATTGTATCAAACAAAATAAGCGTAGGCCCTTCCAATTTCCCCAAAACCTCCCTTCCATTTGCCTTCCGCATTTTGGTCGGTTTTTCTCTTCAACCACCATTGGCCACGAGGTAAGGTTGGAGAAGAAAGGCGTGTCTCCACCTCGTCAGAAGAGGGCAGGAGTGAACCGGCCCTAACAGCCAATCAACACCGCGGTGAGTGACCCGGTAGGCGTGCCCTCGGAGCCGGCGGCTTAATTCCGCCGGAGGTGATAAAAGCGAATGTAAGGAACTGCTTAGAAGGAGAGGCCTTGAGAGATACGCTGGGGGATGACCTGGAAGAGGAGTGCAATCCACCGCAAGCCCTACCTACCTACCTACCTGCCTGCAATATCCCCTGTCGTTGGAGAGACGCGCTGAACGGAGGGAGACGGCTCCACCCCAGGAAGAGGAGCAGGTGTGCCGAGCCAGCGCGTGACGGCCGCGGATACGCGACGGAGGTTTTCCCGCCAAAACCGCGAGGGGTTGAAAGCTGCTGCCTCCGACCTTGCCTTCCTCCCAAGCAATCAACCTCGAGCCATTACCTGCCTGCAATATCCACCGTGTGAGTGTGAACGTCCTGTCCTACTCGTTTGTCTTGGGGATTAAGTAAATGAAATAGAATAAGTTAACAATGCACTGTGTGACTGCTCTTTTCCATCTATTGCTGTAAATAATATTGGTCGCTCTAAAATATTGCTTGTGTGTGTATAATAAATCTGTTCTTCCTCCAAACTCTGTCTTTCTTCTCTCTTCTTCTCTTTCGGTCGCTTTAGAGGTTTCCCAATTGAATATCTGTAGCGCGATTAGTCAAAGTTCGGGTGGAATCGGGTTCTAATCGGGGAGTAACTGTTCGGACGCGGTTAAATACACCACCGCTCGGTAAAATAACATCCAAAAACCGTGTCCGTAACAATTGGTGTCGGGGAGTGAGATCGACCCGGAGCGCGCTGCACGCGCTCAAAATTATAAAGCGGACGAAATTGTGTTGTTTTATAAAACCCGAATTTTGAGATCGCGCCATGGACAATCAAGGCGATCGGATGTCGGTGGGGGAGATAGACGGGTTAGGGGTAACCCAGGAACCAGGGGAAATGTATGTGGAAGAAAGGGAGGAGGAGAGCAATGAGGAGGCGGTTGAGGGGGTGTCAGACGCGCAAAATGGCGTCCTCGCGCACGTGGGTGTAGCGGCACCAAATTTTGCCACGCCCGCGACCGTGGTAGCGCCCCTGGTGGATTCAAACCTTTTGTTGCTACAAATCGGGGCCCTTATGGACAAAATGAGGGACGAAGCGAGGGCTAATAGTGAGCGATTAGAGGGCCAAATGGGGGCAATGGGGGGCAAAATGGGGGAAATGGGGGAACGGCTAGAAGCTAAATTTGGGGGGTTAGACAACGGGATAGAAGGGGTGAAAAATGGGTCAGAATGGGGGTAGAAACCAAACTGGATGCTCACAGGGAGGAAATGGAGCAGATGAGGGTGGCATCTGGGCAGGAGATGCAAGTGATGGGAGAGGAGATCAGAAGAGGAGTGAGTGAGGAGGTCGGAGGAGTGCGCGAGGAGGTGAGGCACTGTGAGGAGCACATGGAAAAGGAGGTGAGAAAGGGGACTGTAAAGTTACAAGGGGGCATAGAGGACCTGACGCAGGAGGTGGAGCAGCTGACGGTGGGACAGACGGAGTTAGTGGAGCAGGTTCAAAGGAACACTGCGGTATTAGGAGGTTTAAAGGCGACACAGAAAGAACTAAAAGATGACTTGATAGCGACAAAGAGGGAATGTCAGATGGTACGTGAGGGACTGACAACGAGGTTGGACGAGGTGGTAGAGGTAATGGAGACGAAGGACCGGCAGGTGAGGACGCACATGGAAACGGTCAAGGTAGCCTTGGAGGACGAGCTTGAGGAGACGTACCGGGGAATAAAAGAGGTGAAGCACAAATTAGAAGAAGTGGAAGAAGGGATGAGCGAAATTAAGAAGCGACGGAGAGGGGATAAGAAAGAGATAAAAGAGGAGATAAAAGAATTGGTCCAAAGTCTGTGTTTGGATCGTGATGATGTGCTCATTAACCGGATGAGGGATTCGCAGGTGATGGAGGAGAAGCGAAGAGGAAGAGGACCCGGTGTAAGTGGTGACCAATATGGTCGTGCGTATGATGCGCCAGGTGATTTAAGAGGCTTGGGGGTCGAGATAGACCCGGGTGTTCGTGAGAGGCCGTTGGTGAAGTGTGCGACAGGTCTGGTGTGCGAAAGAGGAGGTGTGCGAGAAAGTCCGACTCTGGGGTGTGTGAGGAAAAAGTGCGTGCCAGGGAGTGAGTGTGCTGGCGAGAGTGAGTCGGTCGTAGCGCGTGTGCGAGGGAGCACGTGGAAGCGCGGTGTGGTGAGTGTTACAGAGGGTGTGACGGGAGAGTGTGCGCAGGAGTGTGCGCGAGAAAGGTGTGTGACGGACAGGTGCATGAGGAAAGAGTGCGCTGTCAGAAGTAAGGAAGAGTGTCCACCTGTGGTGAGTGTTACAGAGGGTGTGACGGGAGAGTGTGCGCAGGAGTGTGCGCGAGAAAGGTGTGTGACGGACAGGTGCATGAGGAAAGAGTGCGCTGTCAGAAGTAAGGAAGAGTGGCCACCTGTGGTGAGTGTTACAGAGGGTGTAACGGGAGAGTGTGCGCGAGGAAGGTGTGTGACGGACAGGTGCATGAGGAAAGAGTGCGCTGTCAGAAGTAAGGAAGAGTGTCCAACTGTGGTGAGTGTTACAGAGGGTGTAACGGGAGAGTGTGCGCGAGAAAGGTGTGTGACGGACAGGTGCATGGGGAAAGACTGCGCTGTCAAAAGTAAGGGTGAGTGCGCTGTCAAGAGTGGTGGTGAGAGTAGTGAGAGTGACAAGGAGAGTGAGCTGGTTGTGACAGGTGAGCGAGGATGTACACCTGGGATGGAAGGATGCACACCTGGAATGGTAGAGCGTGTGTGGGAAGGCACATTTGAGTTGGTAGTGAGGCACGTGGTTGGGTGTGCGGGTGAGAGCACACCTGTGATCGTCACAAAGGAGGTGACCGAGAAAGGGGCGCGAAGCGGTGTATTGGTGAGGTGTGCGAGCAACGAATGTGTGCCAAAGTGTTCGGTGGTCAGGTGTGTGACCAAGTCGGTGAGCGGAGTGAGTGTACCGAGGTGTGAAAGAAAAGGTACGAGGAGAATGGGAACGGCTGCATGTATGAGCAAGAAAGAGGTAGCGTATGCATGTAAGCCTGCAGGTGAAGCGTCGACGGTAACCGGGTTAAAGGTTAGGTCGACTTTTAGCCGGATCGGGCCCTCGGTGCGTGCCGGGCTTCGCGTGCCGCGAGAACCAGCGGAGATCCGAGCCACGGCGGGTTCGAAAGGACCGCCGTGCGCGATCCACGCTGGGCCTCGCGTGGAGCGGCCGCGTCCGGGCTCCACAAGGCGGAGCGGGCAGCTCGATAGGAAGGGTCGTCATGGCGACCACTTTCTATTGAGACGTGCCGGCAGGTCGAGATCGGGACATTGGATGGCTCCACGCCGAGGTGGTGCGTGGGATCTCGGCCCGGGTAAGCCTCCGTCCCTGCCCCGAATGCGGGACGTATCCAGCCGCTGGCGCAAAAGAACCCGCGTTCATTGCTCGGCTGTACGAAGCCGGGCTGTAGATGTGAATTGGCGCACCGAGAGGATGTAATAAGTAGACGGACTGTGATGATGATAGTAGTGATTTGAAACGAAATTTAGAAAAGTGAATAGAATTGGCAGTAAATGGAAAATTTTTGAATTGTTGGATTTGGACGAGCGAAATTGGTAGTGAGAGACCCCCGATGTGGTGGGATGGCAAATCCACCATCCCTCACAGATGGGGGCAAATGCGCAATAGTTTATGGGGTGGCTATGACAACCGAGCCAGGGAGGGCTTGGATAATGATAGGGATCTAGAAGAGATTGACATTAGGTAACGTTAAGTTTAGTTAGTGACTGATACCTGTAGTGGGGACGCAGGTAGATTAGTGTGGATTATAATGACGTGGGAGCGCAATAGTTTAAAGGGACGACTGGGAAGCGCAAGTTTCAGAGGGGAGAAGTTAGCTGAGATGATGCCGTGTGTGGGAGTGATTGAACAGGTGTGATTGCACAGGTGTGCAACTGAACAGGTGGATGGAGCAGTGTATGAGTGAGTGATGGTGATTGTGTATTGTGATGACCAAGTGGTCCAGGAAGAAAGGAGGGTGCAGGTGGCACCAGGTGAGATTGCACAGGTGTGCAACGACAGGTGAATGGAGGGCAGGTGTATGGAATAAATGGTATGGAGTATTGGAATGGATGGTCGTGGAGTGAGTATGGTGGAAATTGTGGAGTGGAGTGGATGGTGCGAAGGTGTGAATGGGGGAAGAGTGGACCCCCATCACGGATACCCGGGGCGGGTAGTGTAAGTGTTAGGTAGAGGGTACAGGTAAATTGTGGTTGGATATTGGCATCTGTGGTGCGGGTGACAGAATGGTATGTGGATGGGTGCGTTGGTGTTGTGGAAATGGCTGGGCGTGTAGCCTGTTAGTGTGTAGTTGGTTTGGGCACTCCACCACTGTAAGGATGTCGGCCAGGTGAGGCCGCAGGTGGGCTCTGGGAGCCGGTAGTAGTTGTGTGGATGGGGCCCGAGGATCCGGAGGACGGACCCGGGTAGCCCAGTGCCAGAGGGCACCAAGGGGTGACAGAGCCAGGAGAGGGGCTGTCCCCAGTTAGTTAGGTTAGGGTGAGGAGCTAGGTAAGCTCGGGTGGCAACTACAGTGGTGGAGGTGTGCAGGTGGGTAGACCTGTTGGGAGAGGTACACGTCGCAGCCCAGAAATTGTGCTAGAGCACCGGGAGATGAATCGGGGGAGTGAGACCCCAAATTGAGGAGCACCACAGTTTGGCCAATGGGAATTGGTTATTAGAACCCATAGTGTAAGTTGGCCAATGGATTGGCAGGGAAAGACCCCGGGTAGTGTAAAGTGTGTTAAAGTCATTTAGAGGATAGGTAGGATGAAGGATCTCCTCGCACCATCTGCATCCACTCACCTGAGGTGACAGGTACTCCACACCATGCCATGTTTTGATTATTTTTTTATGATGCAAATGTTTGGATTGTGAGACGCATCATGACGTGGGTGTGACATTGTGCGTAATTCCATCTCTCCCTCCTTAGGAGGATTGATGATGAATTGGTGATGGCAAATTTTGAAGTAAAGGGATTGTGGAGACGAATTTGGTATAAGGGAAATATGGGGAAGACGGGACAGTAGTGACGAATTTGTAAATGGGTAGATTTTGTAAATATGGGGTAAGAGCAAGGGTAGTGTAGGTGACAGGGGGGTGACGTACGGTAGGGACGAGCTTTCTCACTTCGCCCTCCGTACGCATTTCACCTTGCATTGCCTTGTTTGACGTGTACCCTTGTGACCTTACCCCTCGCTCAATTGTCTTTCTTTTGTCTCCCACATGACCTGTGCGCCATTGGGTGCCGAGGGGAGCGTGCGTGAGGTGGCCATTGTGCGCCCGAGATTCCCAGAAACAGCACGCATTGCGTTGATGTACCACTTTATGGACCGCTGTTCGGCGGCCAAGTACCACTTGATGGACCCCAGGTTCTGGGGCAGAGCACCTCTGTTGGAGACCGGCCATAGTGGCCAGGGAATCTTGCTTGCGGACCTCGGTAAGGTGGCACCTATGCCAAACAGGTGGACCACCCTTAGTTGGCCCCTGAGGCCCTAAATAATAATAAAAAACGAACACAAGTTGTGCTTTTTATTATGTCCAAATAGGCCGCATGAAGCCAGAAGACGTCAGGAAGAACATCGGCCCAGCAGACAAGGAGAAGACCACCACCAGTTGTTTTGTTGTGTTTATTATGAACCATGGTGACTGCGCACCGAGTGGTGCTTTGTGGTGCTGGTGGTGCTTTTGGGTGCTTTTGGGTGCTTTGGTGGTATTGGTACTGGTGCATCGATGCAATGCGTGCTGTCTCCTCCCTCCCAACAGGAATTTCTTTCTCTTGTTCCCTAAAAAGAAAAGAAAAAAAACACACAGGTCCTGGGTTGCGTTGTAAATAAGAAATCACGTCATTGTAAATAATGCTCCCCACCGTAAATGTATAGTTTCAGAATAATTCCGTAATTCGGTTAGCTGTGGGCTTGAGTCTGTTAGACAGGATGCAATGCAATAGGGGGACATACTTATTTGTGTTTTAAAATTGTCACACTCAGGGTCAGGTTAATTGTAGAGGGAATTACACCTACATGTCACACTCAGTTAAGTCTAGTAGGCCCGAGGACGTGCCTGAAGAAAGGAGGGTGCAGTGTAACGATTTTGAGAAGTGTAACGGGTTTTGAGGAGTGTAACAATTTTGGAGGAAGGGTAACGGATGTGAAGAGTATGGTTTTGGTATGGTAACATCCTGGTAATGTAAATAATGGTCGCAGCCGTCCTCCTAATTAATTTCATAGAACATACACGCAGGTCACGATATATCTTTTAAATAGTGTATTTCCTTATTCCATGTAGGCTAAGTATGTGTTTTCCACTAGATTGACTTTGCATTGTATCAAACAAAATAAGCGTAGGCCCTTCCAATTTCCCCAAAACCTCCCTTCCATTTGCCTTCCGCATTTTGGTCGGTTTTTCTCTTCAACCACCATTGGCCACGAGGTAAGGTTGGAGAAGAAAGGCGTGTCTCCACCTCGTCAGAAGAGGGCAGGAGTGAACCGGCCCTAACAGCCAATCAACACCGCGGTGAGTGACCCGGTAGGCGTGCCCTCGGAGCCGGCGGCTTAATTCCGCCGGAGGTGATAAAAGCGAATGTAAGGAACTGCTTAGAAGGAGAGGCCTTGAGAGATACGCTGGGGGATGACCTGGAAGAGGAGCGCAATCCACCGCAAGCCCTACCTACCTACCTACCTGCCTGCAATATCCCCTGTCGTTGGAGAGACGCGCTGAACGGAGGGAGACGGCTCCACCCCAGGAAGAGGAGCAGGTGTGCCGAGCCAGCGCGTGACGGCCGCGGATACGCGACGGAGGTTTTCCCGCCAAAACCGCGAGGGGTTGAAAGCTGCTGCCTCCGACCTTGCCTTCCTCCCAAGCAATCAACCTCGAGCCATTACCTGCCTGCAATATCCACCGTGTGAGTGTGAACGTCCTGTCCTACTCGTTTGTCTTGGGGATTAAGTAAATGAAATAGAATAAGTTAACAATGCACTGTGTGACTGCTCTTTTCCATCTATTGCTGTAAATAATATTGGTCGCTCTAAAATATTGCTTGTGTGTGTATAATAAATCTGTTCTTCCTCCAAACTCTGTCTTTCTTCTCTCTTCTTCTCTTTCGGTCGCTTTAGAGGTTTCCCAATTGAATATCTGTAGCGCGATTAGTCAACGTTCGGGTGGAATCGGGTTCTAATCGGGGAGTAACTGTTCGGACGCGGTTAAATACACCACCGCTCGGTAAAATAACATCCAAAAACCGTGTCCGTAACAATATATATACAGGATGCATATATATATGATATGCAGTGTATTTATTTATCCATTGTATCATAATGTCCTTTTAATTCATGCAAAATGATCTCATATTGTCCCTGTCATACGTGTACGATATATAGTTTCAATGTGAGCTGTACTCATTGGTGGCGTGCCTTCATACAAGATACTTCAGATCAACTCAACCTTTATGAACCTTGCAGGAGTCACCCCTATAAAAGCATCAAAACTCCCAAGCATGTGACTCTACCATGAGGAAATTACCTACACTTGTCATGAAAATTGAAGGTTTTCTTAAAAAGCCAAATGAAATGAAAAAGAATATCAGGCCTGCAGTTTCCCCATGCCAAAAGAGATTTTTTCCAAACTGTGCCACAATACTGGAAACTCGCCACGCATAAAAGGCCACCAGAGGTTCTCGAACAAGCAGAGATTAAGCAATTTTCCCAAATTCGTTATGTAGTCTGACAGATAAAGCTTACAATAATCCTCGCAGGCTGACGAAACATTCACAGTTCACCCTGCCGTGTAATCGAGTCTCCAACGCCGTGGGAGTGCCGTGCCGGGCCTGGGTTTGCACAGCTGCCCGGAGAGAATCGTTGGCCAGCAACAGCTTCTGACTCCTCGTTCCTGACTCCAGGCTAAGAATCTCAAGCGGACAAAGATCTGGGGTGAGCACTAAAAGAAGAAAAAAAAACAAAAAAAAAACTTTCTGCTTGCTTTGCTTCCACACTTCCAAAACGGGAATTGGGAGACATCAGGAAGGCAGAGGACACATACTTGTGTTATAATCGAAGGGACTTCTTTAACATTCTTTCATCAGCAGCACACTTAGCACCTGTTTGAGTGATGTGCCACGTTTTGTGTCTGCCAAAGGCAACTTTGTAAAAAAAAACAGGAATAAAATAAAAGAGGCATTCTTTTTCTTGTAATTTTAAATTTCATGATTCATTTGATATTTGTTACCCTTGGTAAAAATATTGTATTTGTGTTTTTCATTTTTCTATTTTCAAGGATCCCTCTGATCACTATTCAAGAACCGTCACAACAGAGCAACTTGAGTATTAAGATTTCATCCTTTTTCCTGTTTTTGATTTTCCTTTTCCCATTTTGCCATTTCATACAGAGGCTGTTTCTGTTTTTGCAAGGGTCACTCCGACCTCATCCCAATATCATACATCCCATGTTATGCGGTGCCAAAAACAGTCCAAAAGTTATGCAACATCATTTGGACGGATAAACCTTTTCATTTACCGAAATTGAGCTCACTCCAACAGCAGAGCTCTTACGTTTATCACATACAGGACGAAGACATCAGTCGTCATTAATGTACTTGATTAGGAATTTCCAGGTCCTCAGTCGGGATTTGAACCTGGATTCTGGTTTCTCTACATCAGTAGCCATCGTTTCAGATAAAAATGCCAAACAGGCAAAAAAAAACCACTGATGTTGATCTTTTTTGAAACACAATTCTTTAACTCGCAGAGCTTAGATAAATGGATAGAGAGAAGTTTTTTTTTTAAACCATGCTTAGTGTAATAATTAGAGCATGCGCTATCATGAGTCTAGGTCTCGAGGAGGTTAAAATTCCAGCCAAGTCATACATAGGACTTTAAAAATGGTATGTGCTGCTTCATTGCTTGATGTTTAGAATCTAAAAGGTTAACAGCACAGAGAATCCCCATAGGTTGCATCCATGGGGATGAGGAAATTCCTCCTTAGGAAAGGCCCTGTAGAGTGTGGTGAAAAGGTGGTGACATTGTTGTGTGGTAGCTGGCTCCCAGAATACCCCGGGAAGCGACGACACATCCATCAAGCTTAGTGGATGCGTTTGTTTCATTGAACAATCCTGTGTTGTGTCTCATGTATTCCTTTGTGTGTGTGGGGGGAGGGAGGGGGAGGTGGTGACAAGGTGGTAAAATTGTTGTGTGGAGGGGGTGGGGGGGGGGGCGGTCCACTACTAGCCTTAGGTCCTGATAAAAAAATAAAGGCAAGTGCTCAGGCAGCAAGGCCAAAAAGTTAAAACAATGTTCCAGAATCTTATCATGCTTGGCCTTCCTATCAGAACGCTCACTTATTGAGACCACAAGTAGTTTTGAATCTCACTTACAGTTCTCTGTTTACTTGTTTATCATCCATCAATCACCTTTTTTTTTTTTTTTTTTTTTTTTTTTTTTGTATACAACATCGAGGCTCGTGAAAGAGCGAAAATTAATCACACAGAAAGACAAACAGACACATAAAACAAATAACATCGGGAGCGGTAGACAAGATGGGGAGAGAGGGGGAAGGACACAAACACAACATTTGAGAGCAGGGACCGAGAGACATGGAGACATCGAGAGATCTGTGGGAGGGAGAGGGCTTTGGGGGGGAGGCATGTGAAGGGGGGAGGCATGTGAAGGGGGGGAGGCATGTGAAGGGGGGGGGGGTGGGAGAGGTATAAACATATGGACACTGCCAGGATTTCCAGGAAATAAGTTGGAATTTCAAACAAGGTGGATCTGGGGTGAATTAGTGGGGGTAGAAAAGATCAAGGTTATGGATGGGGGAAGATAAGAGATGGTGGTGAACAGCTGTTTTAAAGACCTGGAGGGAGGAGAGGGATTGAAGGGAGTGTGGGAGTTTGTTCCACAGGCGGGAGAAAAGAGGAATGAAAGAGTGAAGGTGAGCAGAGAGCCGAGATTTCGGCAGTTTAACCATCAGAGGGTTGCTGGCAGATCTTGTGCGACCTGTAGGAATATTTGGGGGACAGAGCACGGAGAGAGCTGGGGGAGCAAGGCCGGAGAGGAGTCGGTAGAAGACAGAAAGACCACCTACCTGCCTGCGGTGAGTGAGTGAAAGGCCCTCAGAGATAGCTTCATCGCGGGAGATTCCAATGATTTTGAAAGCTTTGGATTCAACAGCGTGAAGCCGAGCCAGGTGTGAGGCAGGAGCACCAGCCCATAGGGGAGAACAGTATTCCATTGAGCTGCGGATGAAAGCCTTGTATGTGGTGAGGAGCTCAGGTGTGCCGAGGAAGGACTTCGCACGACGGAGGATGCCCAGTCGGCGACTGGCTTTGGAGGCCAGCTTGGAAATGTGGTTTTCCCAAGAAAGATCATGGCAGATAGTGAGACCCAAAAGCTTGAGTGACAGAACTTCTTGGAGAGGATTGTTGAGAAAGTAGATGGGAGGGTTGTCCAGTCGATCTTTTCGGAGAGACATAGTAAGAGAGTGAGATTTGGCAGGATTGAAAGACATGTTCCACTTGTTTGACCAGTCTGTGATTTTGTCCAGGTCTTCAGAGAGTGAGGAGGCTGCAGACTGCCTATCTGAGGGAAGAGGAATGGAGCGGCAGAGAGTGGAGTCATCGGCAAAGAGATAGAGAGGATTTTCCAGAGAGTCAGAGAGATCATTGATAAAGACCAGAAAAAGCACAGGGCCCAGCACACTTCCTTGGGGAACTCCAGCCTGAACAGGAAGGGGAGATGAGAGAAATCCATTCAGGGCCACACGTTGACTACGACCAGAGAGGAAGTCCGCAAGCCATGCATGGAGATTTCCATGGATACCATAGGAGGAGAGTTTGGTGAGCAGAGCTGGGTGCCAGACCGTATCAAAGGCCCTTGATATGTCAAGGGAGACAGCTCTGATTTCCTGTTTGGCATTCAGGACCTCCATCCATTGTTGAGACAGCAGAAGCAGCATGTCCAGAGTAGAGTGACCTGGTCTGAAACCAAATTGATGATCAGAGATCAAGCCATTGGAGAAGAGGAAAGATTTCATATCCGAAGCAATGATGGATTCCATGACTTTGCTGATAATTGGGAGCAGGCTGATTGGTCTGTAGTTGCAAGGATCTGTTTTTGCACCTTTTTTGTGTAAAGCGGTAATGTTAGCTGATTTCCAGGATGCTGGCAGATGACCTTGAGCAAAAGATAGGGTGAAAAGAACAGAGAGGGTGAGATAGAGCGGCAGAGCAGGATTTTAGGACCCGTGGGCTGATGCCGTCTGGTCCAGTTGCAGAATCAGAGTCGAGGTTTGACAAAAACTCCTCCACCTTGTCAGGAGAGAAGGACACAGAGTCCAGGAGCATTTGGGTTCGACTGGGAAAGGTGGGAACAGAGAGAGATGGGTTTGGGACTAAGGATTTCGAGGCGAACACAGAGTTGAGGCATTCGGCTTTGTCACGTGCGATGTCAACTGTGTGGCCATTTGAGGTAAGGGAGGGGATGGAGGGGGAACAAACACCAGAAACGGATTTGACCAGACGCCACCAGGATTTGGAGGAAGGAGACAGGTTTGAGAGTTCATTCTTGAGTGAGGAGAGATAGTGCTTCCTGGCACTCCTGAGGGTAGACACACACTTGTTCCGAGCTTGGTGGAAGGAACTGAGATTTCCTTCAGTTGGATTAGCCTTCCAAGAGGCAAAGGCAAGTTGTTTCAGGGCAACTGCCTCACCACAAGATTCAGTGTACCATGGACGGGAGGAAGGGTAAGACAATTGAAGGCGAGATGGGATAAATCTGTGCATGAGAGAGATCAGTTTGCTTTGGAAGAATTCCCAGGAAGAATTGATGTCAGAGGCAGTGGAGATGGGAGACCAATCCAGACGATTGATGGCTGCTTGAAGACCGTCCCAGTCGGCCTGAGTGAAATGCCAGACTCATCGACGCTGAGGAGGCTCTCTGAGAATGGCCAGAGAGATGTCCACTTTGACAAGCACATGATCAGAAGAACCGATTGGAGCAGAAGAAGAGCAGCAGACATTAGCAGGGAAGTTTGTCATAACCAAGTCTAGAAGAGAAGATACTCCATTGGCTGAGATCCGGGTCGGGAAATTGACAGATTGTGTCAATCCCAGTGAGTCACAGAAGTCCTTTGCTGAGGTGCCATGACTAGTGAGAGAGGAACCCACACCCAACCAGGTGGCATGATGACAGTTGAAGTCACCACATATGAGGAAGAGAGAGTTGGGATGAGTGGATAGAAGTTGGTCCATGTTGTCAGACATTGAAATGTAGATGGAGTCATCACTGTTTGGGGGACGGTACAGAACACATATGAACAAAAGGTGGGAGCGGAGAGGAAGCCGTAACCAGAGGTACTCCTGCGGGTGCGGAAATAATATTGTTTAAAATTTTTTTTTTATGTTTCCTCATGTTATTTCCCTCCATGTCATAGAAGATAAAAGCTCTTCTGTGAGTTTGAGGCCCTACAGGTTAAAAGCATTATTCATTATCAGATGCGATATTACCACATCAGTAACCAATGAAACTTGCCCCAAACAAAGGCCTGTCATATATTGATCTATTTCTGATCATCATAGTGGAATTATTGACCACCGTTCCTCTATATGGCCCACAATACAGGTCCGAGATTGCTAGCTGTATCTTTTTTTTAATTTTTATTGTTGACCTACAGGGTGTCCATAAATTACCGTTCCAAATTCAAAATGTAATAAAAATATAATGGAATGCGACACAAGGACCAGGTATTCTCCATGTGAAAGAATATTTCTCAACATTTTATTTACATTTTTTCATTTCCACTTTCCACTTGTATCTGGTGACACGACACGTGACTTCACATTTACTGCAATTGGCGTCCCCACAAGAAAAAGTGCAGTGTGTTGCCTGGTTTATCGATAATAGTAAAAGGCAGTGTTCGTCCATCTGGCTCCTCCATAACTCCAAAACCATGCAACCTAGCAGCTGCAAACTTTGCATGCATACACCTGGACCTCCAACAGATTGCAAAGATGAAAACTGGGTGTTTGGGTGTGTTATAACACTCTTTTTGAAGATGATTAACGAGGTGCTCATAAGAAAAAAAACGAAAGCCTTACCAAGCTGGCAGCCCGCCATCGTGGTCAGCCCACTGCACGTCGATGGATTCTTAAGCCGCCATTTTGTTTAGGTCGACTCAAACGTGTCTTGCCAAGGAAACACGTTCAATTATCATTACATAATTGAAGCATATCATCAAAATCTGGATTCGGACATGAGTATTGGATGCTGTAAACTAAATAAATGTCCAAATCTGGAGTGAAATCTGACAAAATCTACCATCTCTATCAATTTTATAACTAAGTGTATATATTCATTTAGCTAAGCGAGGCTGTGATTCTGCTTATGGGGTTAGTTTTTTAATTAACTTCAAAATAATTTTTAACTTAATTCATACTTTCATGGGATAGGGTGTAACTCCACTGTACCTGCGATCTGATTTTTTTAATTCCCTCTGGATAATGGACCCAGATTGCATATATTTTGAATATGATTAACCACCACTTGGTGAACACTGTTAAGGCTGTTTTTACAAACCATGGCGTTACAGTAGACAGAGGTCCCTTTTTGTTTTTATTCAGGCTGATTTTGCAAGCCATTGCGTTACAGTAGACAGAGCTCACATTTTTGTGCGATATACTTTCATTGTATTAAAAGATAGTTAATTTTAATGTACTGACAAAAATATGCTTATTTAAAAAACATCAAATCAAACGTCGTGTTTGGAACTCAAATCAAATTATCAAACGTCTGCCATGTCAAACTATTTCATTGCAAATGTAAAGTCGACATTTTGGCTTCTCTCAGCGGTTTCCACATTTCGCTGATTGACTGCCTGATTTTCACATTTATGGAATAGTCAGGTTCACTATGTTTTTTCGTTCAAAATTTTGGTAGATTAGCAAAACTACATTTTTAGCCGCGTCGCAGACGCTGGTCATAGAGTGCCCTCTGCTGTTGTTGTTGTTCTTCTTGTTCTTCTTCTTGTTCTTGCAGAGAAGACAAAACCTCAAAGCTCCACCCATTCTGGGAACCATAGCTCCACCCATTCTGGGAGAGGCTTCATATAAACAAATATCCACCATTTTATTAACTCGCATAGCTTTGAGGCCTGTTTTGTAGGCCTGTGGTGTCTTCCTCTCTCACACAGTTTTATTTCAAATCAAATTCGATATATCAGTTCATTTTTCACAGTCGCTAACATAGTTTTAGACTCGGTTGAAAAAAAACGGGAAGAAAATCCAATGAAAGTTGCCCTTTATAGAACGAAATGAATTCTCAAAGGCCTGTAACTTCAAGTCCATTGAGATATATTCTTTTTAAATCGCGGCATGGTCAGTCATACACCGCCCGAAATAACAGACGGGAAAATGCCGAGATATATATATTTTGTTTAAATCGCGGCATGGTCAGTCATACACCGCCCGAAATAACAGACGGGAAAATGCCGAGATATATTAAAAATTCGTCCATTTGATGACAATCGTCACGATGAAATATTTAATTTATACGTCGTCACAATAATGTGGAGAGAGGAGCATAGCTTCGTTCACGTGTCGCCACACACGGGAAATTGCCGAGATATATTTTTTTTAATCGCGGCATAGTCAGTCATACACCGCCTGAAATAACAGACGGTAAAATGCCGAGATATATTAAAAATTCGTCGCCACACACGGGAAATTGCCGAGATATATTTTCACTTTGCACAAAAATAACATCAAGTAATCGAATCAATAGGAATGTCCTGTGCCTATAACATCGACGTTATAGGCACAGCTGCATCTAGGCATTGTGTAACATCGACGCGGCTTTTGTTTTAATTAAAACTTTTTGTACTTGTTGGAATATTCAGAGCATGAGGAATCCAAAAATTAATGTTTACATTTGCGTAGACACCTTTGCGAAAATGACACTCAGGACAGTGATGGAGATAGTCAGGTTCACTATGTTAACAAATATAATTTCTTTCAAAATTTTTGGATGAGCAAACCTGTACATTTTTGGAATCTTCAGAGCATGGAGAATCTGAAAATCAATGTTGGCATTTGCACAGACACCTGCATGGCCGCCATTTTGGATTTTGAAAATGGCCGCCATAAAATACATATTTTGCGCGATCTCGGCTTCTAGTCAACCTAGAGACTTAATTAAATATGCTAATCCTATGTTTTCTGGGTCAGGGAATCCAATAAAGGCCTCAAAATAGTGCTCAGGATTATAGAAAAGCAACAAACAAAGGTAATTGAAAACCATTGTCTTTATATTTGTGATATTGTAGCAGTTGCCGCTGAACATACACAATCGCCTTACACCTGCCGAGGACGCAACCATGGAGCGATCGCTGTGCCGGGCTCGCCCAGACCGCCCGGAGACGCTCAGTCTCGCCTTTCCCAGGCATGCCCGGACTCGCCTTTCCCGGGCTCGCCCGGCCCGTTCGGCGACACCCAGTCTCGCCGTTCCCGGGCATGTCCAGGCACGCCCGGCCCGTCCGGCGACACCCAGTCTCGCCTTTCCCGGGCATGTCGAGACTCGCCCAGGTCTCCCGGACACGCCCATTCGCGCCTTTTAAGGACAAACACTCCGGCATGAGATATTCGAGTGCTTGTATATAATGCTGCCCGATAAACGGGCTTTTCAGAGTACACGAGTTGATTTGATGCAATAAAGACCCTCGGACGAATTCCAGCTTTTTGTCGCGTCCATTCTTTCGATTCGAGTTGGAGCACAGCTCCTTCATTGGTGACCTACCGACATGGACACGGCAGTTTCCCTCAAACTGCCTACCTTCTGGGAGGCTCACGCGGTGGTTTGGTTCGCCCAGGCGGACTCCCAGTTCGCCCTGCGAGGCATCACCGCCGACGACACCCGCTTCCATCATGTGGTAGCAGCACTCGGCTCAGCCACCGCGGCCCGCGCCCTCAGCCTCCTCCAGCACCGCCAGCCGCTGACAAGTACGGCGCAATCAAGAAGCTCCTCCTCGACGCTTTCGCCCTCTCATCGGCGGAACGCGCACGGCGCCTGCTCGACCTGCCTGAGCTCGGCGACACGCACCCGTCCGAGCGAATGGATTACATGCTCTCGTTGCTCGGGGAGCACGCCCCGGATTTTCTTTTTCAAGAGCTGTTCCTCCGTCAGCTGCCTAGCCAGGTACGCCTCGCCCTGGCAAGCATGCAGATCACGGATCCCCGCGCCCTCGCCAGGGAAGCCGACAAGATCTCCTCGGCAGGCCAACGCATCGGGGCAGCGACCTGGAGCCCGCTGCCGTCCGAAGCAACGCCCATGGCGCCTGAGCACCCGGCACGGTCGGCGGCCGAACTGCCGGCGCAATTGGCGGCCGCTACGACGCGCCGACTGCCTCCAACACGACGACCGGGGCCTACACCTGACCAGGCGTGGTGTTACTACCATGCCAGGTTCGGACAAAAGGCCCGGACATGCCAACCGAGCTAGCATGTGCCCTCCCGGCGGCGAACGAGTTTGCTCGCCTGCTTGCGGAGTTCCCGGCCCTCACGCGGCCGACGTTTTCGGCCGTCGCGGTACGACATGGTATCGAGCACCACATACCAACTATGGGCCCGCCGGTCTACGCCAGAGCCCGCCGCCTCGACCCAGCCAAGCTCGCCGTGGCCAAAGCCGAGTTCGATGCTTTGGAACACCTCGGCATAGTGCAGCGCTCCGATAGCATGTGGGCTTCACCACTACACATCGTACCAAAGCAGGGGGGCGGCTGGCGCCCATGTGGCGACTACCGCCACCTTAACGACGTTACCACCCCCGACAGGTATCCGATCCCGCACTATCAAGACTTCTCCGCCCGTCTGGCAGGACAGGTCATTTTTTCGAAGATTGATTTGATACGGGGATACCACCAGGTACCTGTCAGGCCGGTCGACGTCCCAAAAACGGCCGTCATCACGCCGTTCGGCTTATTCGAATTCCTTCGAATGCCATTTGGCCTCAAGAACGCGGCTCAGGCGTTCCATCGCTTGATGGACGGCGTGCTGCACGACCTGCCGTTCCTCTTCGTCTACCTGGACGACATCCTCGTCGCCAGCGCGTCCCGGGCCGAGCACCTCCTCCACCTCCGAACACTATTCGGGCGCCTCAGCGAGCATGGTCTAATCGCCAACCTGGCCAAATGCCACTTCGGCACGACGGCCGTTGATTTTTTGGGCTACCACATCACCAACAACGGGTCTGTGCCGCTGCCTACCAAGGTCGAGCCCTTCACCGCGTTTCCGCTCCATCAAGGCCCTGCAGGACTTCCTCGGAATGGTGAATTTCTATCACCGCTTCGTGCCCCACGCTGCTCAGCTCATGCGGCCCCTCTACGAAGCCCTCCGGGGCAAGCCGGCCAAGCACGACGTCGTCTGGTCCGCAGCCATGGACGCGGCATTTACAAGCTCAAAGCGGGCCCTCGCCGACGCAACACTGCTCGCTCACCCGGTGCTCAACGCTCCCATCGCCCTCACCACAGATGCCTCCGACTACGCGGTGGGCGCCGTACATGAGCAATGGGTGAACGGGGTTTGGCAGCCACTCACTTTTTTCAGCCGGCAACTCCGGCCGAACGAGCTCAAATATAGCACGTTTGACCGCGAGCTCCTCGGTCTACACCTGGCCGTTCGCCATTTCCGCCACCTCCTGGAGGGCCGACCCTTCACGGCTTTCGTCGACCACAAGCCGTTGGTCTACGCAATGGCCAAAGTCACGGAGCCGTGGTCGGCCCGCCAGCAGTGCCACCTCTCCGCCGTGTCGGAGTTTACCACGGACATCCGGCAGGTCGCCGGCAAAGACAACGCCGTGGCCGACTGTCTTTCTCGGGCCAGCGCGAACGCGGTCCACCTCGGCGTGGACTTCGCGCTTATGGCGGCTGACCAGACCATCGACACCACGGTGCAAGCCCTCCGGGCGGCGGACACGGGCCTCTGCCTGGCCGACGTCCCCTTCGCGGACACTGTCCTGCTCTGCGACGTCTCCCAAGGCCAGCCTCGCCCCATTGTGCCCGTTACCTGGCAACGCCGCATCTTCGCCTCCCTCCACGGCCTTTCCCACCCGGGCCGGAAAGCTTCCCAGAAGCTGGTGTCGGCGCGATTCGTCTGGCACGGCCTTTGACGGGATGTCCGCGATTGGACCAGCACCTGCACGGCCTGCCAACAGGCCAAGGTCCACCGACACACCCAGGCCCCGCTGGCACCTTTCACCGTGCCCGAACAGCGTTTCGACCACGTCAACGTGGACCTGGTGGGCCCCCTCCCCCCATCATGGGGTTTCACACACCTGCTCACCATGGTGGACAGGACCACCAGGTGTCCGGAGGCTGTTCCCCTTGTCTCCACCACCACCGCCGACGTGGCGCAGGCTTTCATCGCCACCTGGGTCGCCCGTTTCGGCGCACCGGCGGACATCTCTTCGGACCGCGGGCCGCAGTTCACCTCCGAGCTGTGGGGCGCGGTCGCCCGCAACCTGGGGGTCAGGCTCCACCGTACCACGGCCTACCACCCCCAAGCCAACGGGTTGTGCGAGCAGTTCCACCGTTCCATGAAGGCCGCGCTCATAGCCGGCCTTCAGGACGGCGGCTGGACCGACCGGCTACCGTGGGTCCTTTTGGGCCTCCGCACGGCCCCCAAGGAGGACCTCCGGGCGTCCACCGCCGAGCTGGTCTATGGCCAGCCACTACTCGTCCCGGGCGAATTCATGCCCGACGCCACCAGTCCCTGGTCCGCAGCTCGCCAGTGCTCGGACCTCCAGGAGACCGCCCGACGGTTTGCCCCCGTGCCAATGTCCCACCACGGTGACCCCCAGGCCTACGTCCCCCCAGCGCTTCGCACAGCGGAGTACGTTTTCGTGCGTCATGACGCACACCGGGGGGCCACTCAGGCCGCCGTACGACGGACCCTTCCGGGTCCTGCGACGGGACGACAAGTCCTTCGTCATCGACGTCGGCGGCAGGTCGGACCGGATTTCGGTGGACCGCCTCAAGCCGGCGCACGTGGACATCGACCAACCACCTCGGTTGGCCCCTCCTCCGCGGCGAGGCCGCCCCCCGTCCACGGTGCCTCCCGCTCGAGCACCCACACCCACACCGGACCCCCCCCCCCACGACCCTCCAGGGGTCGCTTCGGCCGGGTCATCAGGACCCCCCTTAAATTGACCCTGCTGGTGCAAGTCGATTCTGGGGGGGGGGCGTGTGTAGCGGTTGCCGCTGAACATACACAATCGCCTTACACCTGCCGAGGACGCAACCACGGAGCGATCGCTGTGCCAAGCTCGCCCAGACCGCCCGGAGATGCTCAGTCTCGCCTTTCCCGGGCATGCCCGGACTCGCCTTTCCCGGGCTCGCCCGGCCCGTTCGGCGACACCCAGTCTCGCCGTTCCCGGGCATGTCCAGGCACGCCCGGCCCGTCCGGCGACACCCAGTCTCGCCGTTCCCGGGCATGTCCAGACTCGCCCAGGTCTCCCGGACACGCCCATTCGCGCCTTTTAAGGACAAACGCTCCGGCATGAGATATTCGAGTGCTTGTATATAATGCTGCCCGATAAACGGGCTTTTCGGAGTACCCGAGTTGATTTGATGCAATAAAGAAACTCGGACGAATTCCAGCTTTTTGTCGCGTCCATTCTTTCGATTCGAGTTGGAGCACAGCTCCTTCAATATAACTGTATTACATAATACATGATATTGCAAGTCCTTTGAAGTTATAGGTTGTTATAGGAAGTTATAGGTAGTATCAGATTGAACTATATATAAGTCCTATACACAGGATCTACGAGGTCTATACCGTTCAGGAATATGCTTTTACAGATCTTCATCACTGTCCTGAGTGTCATTTTGGCAAAGGTGTCTACGCAAATGTAAACATTAATTTTTGGATTCCTCATGCTCTGAATATTCCAAAAATGTATAGTTTTGCTAATCTACCAAAATTTTGAACGAAAAAACATAGTGAACCTGACTAAATGATGGTGTTTTGCATCTGAAAGACCTTGATCAAATAATGTCTGATCATTTCAGGTTTGTGCTGGAAATGTCTGCTGGTTGAAATATAAGCCTTACTGATGCTAATAGTGTGGCACATTTTGGGAAATTGATTATCTACATTTTATTTTCAGATTGGGAAAAACCATGAATGGGTCATTCAGATGGTCATGAAACCAATTTTATTTGCTTAGGAAAGCTCGTTTTAATAAGACTTAACTACATTGAATCTATCTCTATCATCGTCGTCAAGAGGGATTTTGATGATCGGTGAAATAATGGATGGACTGCACCGTCCAAGATAAAAACCCACTCGGTTGTCTGAACGTCAGACCCGAACTGTGCCTACCGGACAGCTCTAGGAGCTGGTGTTGCCATCCAATTATTGTGAAGATCGATCTTCCCAAATGCAAACATCTTTTTGCCAATCATGACAGTAAGCTCAGTGAGTAATCTGATGGATTACTCCAATTTTTTTAATCCTTTTTGTTTTATATCCTGAGTCAAGGCTCATGGAAGAGCTAGAGCACAGAATGGATGAGGATGCAATTGAACAACCGAAACAACATAAAGAGATGGGGAAACGCCAACAGCAAGGCCGATGGATAAATAAATAGAGACAGACAAACAAGGGATGCGGGTAGGAAAGAGGGGTAGGGGAGAATGCAGAGGGTGTATAATATGGATACACAAGCAACATTTGGGGGTGGGTGGTTTAACGGATGTAAAAAAGATCATAGGTTTGGATAGGGGGAGGTGATCTGAGATGATGGTGAACAGCTGTCTTGAAGGCTTGGAGGGAAGAATGAGATTGAAGAGAATCTTGGTTCCACAAGCAGGAAAAGAGGAACAAATGAGTTAGGGTGAGCATTGGTTATGGATTTTGGAAGTTTCCTTAGAATGGGGTTGATGATGGACCATGTGCACCCTGAAGATACCTGAGGAGGGGCAATGCATGGAAAGTGCAGAGGGCGCAATACAAAAAAGGAGGAGGTAGAAGGCAGAGAGATCACTGACTTTTCTGTGATGGCAAAGTGTTATGGATTCGTCACTTCCGTTATGGTGGTTTGCATCCACTGTAAATATTTCTGATTCCATGTACTATTATTGTTTTCAAAAGGTTTATTGTTCATGAACTGTTTTCACAAGGTAAAAAAGTTAATGTTAAAAGAAACAGGAAACCGGATCGGGAACCGGACGACGAAGAGGAAGAAGAGAGAAAAAAGGGAGGAGCAAGTGAGTCGGACAAGAAGGAGCCGAGCTACTTGCAGTCTGGAACGAACGTTGGCGAGCAAGAGTCACTAGCGAACTTTTGGGTTTCCGGGAAAGGGATTCCTGTGACAGAGTTGTCATCGCTGTGACCGATCAACCTGCGTGTCAGGTTTTTGGCGGTGGATTCCAAGGAGAATTATCGCCGGGCCGTTACGTCTCAAGAACGGGACGTCAGCCATTTTGACCCACTCGCTTCGCGCATCGAGCAAGATCTTTGCTTTGTCAGCCGTTTTCACCGCTTTCAGACGTATCTGCGTGTGTGTGTGCACCGTGGCTTGAAGATTAATTTGCGGTTCGCCGACTGTGAGCCGTGAAAGTCCATACCCGAGGGTGTGATTTCCCAGTCGCCTGGAGGGCCTTTGGATTTCCCAGTCGCCTTGAGGGCGCCTTTGTGCAGCTGGGGCTGTGTGACTGTACTTGCCATCCGAACGGGATTCTGGTCTCGCTCGGACATCGTTCTGTCGATCGCTGGAGCGAATCAACTTTGGCTTGAAGCCGGGAATAAGAGACATTGGGGATGTTCTTGTTTCACTCACTTGGAGCACAGTAAGTTATATATTACAAAACTGATGGTACCATCATAGGACATATTGATTGTACTATTGAATACTATTATTGTTGTACTGTTATTCTTGTGTGATCTTAATACAATATTTGTTTGTGAGTAACAATTGGGGTGGCTTCTCCATTGATCTTTGACATACAGAATAACACATTTTTCTGCCGTGACTCCTCTCGGGGCTCGGAGGTACACCGCGACCAGGGGGTCGGGGAGGAGCACGTAACAAAAGTCATAGGCCAATCGACTTAGTTTCAGCATGGGAGATTCCAATGATGTTGAAGGCCTTCGTTTCCACAGAGTCAAACTGAGCAATGTATGAGGCAGGGGCACCATCCCAGAGGGGAGAGCAGTATTCCATCACACTGCGGATGAGGCCTTTTAGTTAGATCAAAGTTAAGGTATGCCAAGGAAAAACTTTGAATGATGGAGGATGCTCAGTTCCCGGTTGGCTTTGGAGTCCAACTTTGAAATGCTGTTTGCCGAAGAAAGATCATGGCTGATAGCGAGAACCAAGAGTTTGAGAGGCTGAACTTCCTTAAGAGGATTGTGAAGAAAGTAGAAGAGAGTGTATGGCAAACTGTCCCTTTGGAAAAAAAGAGAGTGAGAATATGAGATTTATCAGGATTGAAAGACATATTCCAGGTGTTTGATGCTTGATATTTAAGGCCTGAAGAGAGGGACCTTTGGTCTGAATAATGGGAAGAGCTTGAGGTCTGAAGAGAAGGATGAGGATGAAATCTATCTATCTGAAGGATAAGGGAAGCCACGGAAGAGTGTGGAGCCATCAGCAAATAGATAAAGGGGATTTCCAGAGAGTCAGATAGATAGTTGATGATGATTAGAAATAGAACTGGGCACAGAAAAAAGCTTTGAGGCGCTCTAGTCTTGACAGGGGAGTAGATGAAAGGATTCCTTTGAGAGCACAGTAAGTGAATAACCCAAGAGTGGAGTTGGCCTTGAAATCCATAGGCAGACAGTTTGGAGAGCAAGGTGGGATGCCAGACTATCGAAAACTCGAGATATGTCTAGAGAGATGACCCTGATCTCCTGTCTGACATTGAGGGCTTCCATCTATTATTGAAAGAGTAGAAGCAGCATGTCCAAGGCAGAGTGACCTGGTATGAATCCAAATTGATGATCTGAGATGAAGCTATTGGAGTAAAGGAAGGATTTTATGTCAATTGCCATGATGGTTTCCATGAACTTGCTGATTATTATAAGTAAGCTGATAGGGCTGCAGTTCAGGGAATCTGGATTTTGCAACTTGTTTATGTAATGTAGTGAGGTTGGCTGACTTCCAAGCAGATGGAAGATGGCCAAATGCGAATGGTTGGGGGGAAATGGCAGAGAGGAGATGTGCAAGAGCAGCAGAGCATGACATGTGACATGTGAGCTGCAAATCCAGCTCCCATAACTACGGCAGTTGACTGCATTTTTTCAATTTAATTGATTTGACTGCATCCAGATTCCCTTTTTAGGACACATGAGCTGATGCCGGCTGGCCCAGTTGCAGAATCAAAGTTGAGGTTTGCCGGAAACATCTTCACCTTCTCAGGTGCAAAAGACACAGACTCCATTAGCAGTTGGGTACGAATGGGAAGGGTGGGTACAGAGACAAAGGGATTTGGGACACAGGATTTGGAAGCAAACACAGAATTGAGGCATTCGGCCTTCTCATCAGCGGAGCCAGCTTTGGTGCCATTTGAAGTGAGAGAAGGGATGGAGTGGGAGCATACTCCAATGACAGACATAACGAGTCGGCACCAGGTTTTAGAAGAGTGAGATGACACACTTGTAAAATTATCTAAGATTTGTTGGTTGGCCTTCAAGGAAGG
This sequence comes from Myxine glutinosa, assembly GCF_964187855.1. NCBI lineage: Eukaryota > Metazoa > Chordata > Myxini > Myxiniformes > Myxinidae > Myxine > Myxine glutinosa. The sequence continues at coordinate 114,423,386 of NC_136270.1, forward strand.
TGATCTGCCAGGGTGAACTGCCAGACTTGCCAGCATTGAGGTAGCTCTTCCTGGAATATCCAGAGATGTTGAATCTCACAAGAATATATGATCAGATAAACTAATTGGAGCAGAAGAAGAACAGGAGACATCTCCTGGGAAGTTTGTCACCATGCCCAAAATGGATGATTTACCTTTGGGAGAAATCCGGGTTAGAAAGTTCACAGATTGAGTCGGTCCAATGGAGTCACAGAAGTCCTTTGTTGAAGTGCCATTGATGGTGAGAGAAGTGCCCACACCCAGCCAATTAACATGGTGACAATTGAAATCGCCACATATGAGGAAGATAGAGTTGGGATGAGTGGTTAAAAGTTGGTCCAAGGTGTCAGAGAGAGAGATGTAGATGGAGTCGGCACTGTTTGGAGGATGGTACAACAAAGACAAACATGAGGTGGAAACGGAGGGGTAGTCACAGCCAAAGGTACTCCTGAGGGTTTGGATGTGTGAGATCAGTAACAGTCCGGAGGCTGATGAGTGCGTGTAGCATTGGGATTCTCATGTATGTGCAACTTGTGAATGTCTGCAGCTGTAGAGAAACCCAGGTGGGGTTTGAAACAGCAAAGGGCTTACCCTCGTGTAGCTTCACTTGGGTGCTTTATGCAGCTTTCTTTGCCGGGAAAAGCATGAGCGTTAATTTATGGAAATTCTAACCACCTGGGGTAATTGGTTAGGTGAGAGCTGATTGATTGGTTATTCCCACCAATTACGTGATTGGGTCCTGAGCAAGAACAGGGATATATGCGAAAACATTGGCACTTGCGATCTGGGTGATCACAATGGCGACAGGCGATGTGCTGAAACATCTTCAGATTCATTGATGATTTATTGGCAATTCATGCTGATTGCTGCGTTTATATTCGATCAGCTTCATGATGATAGATATCCAAAGGAGGTTAAATTAAAGAAAAATGAAACTCACACTTCACTCTTTTAGAATTACAAATCGATACTACTAATAATAAATTTCACACCAAATTATTTGATAAACGAGATGTCTTTCCATTCCACATTGTACAAATACCTTTCTTAGACAACAACATTCATGAAAAGCTAATCTCTCGTGCTGTTACAGGTGAAATAACCAGAGCAGTGAGGGCAACCCACGCACAGCCACAGCAAAGAACTTATCAATAGATTAAGACAGCTAGTTCGACGTATTGTAACAGTGAGTTACAGTTAGCAGACCAAGTGTTCTTAAAGGGAACAAAATGTCAACAAATGCCGTTTAATCGACATATGTATGTATATATATATATATATATATATATATATATATATTGTTGCGGATATGGGATTTGGCCTCCATCCATATCCGCTTGTAAATATTCCCCTATTTCCCCAATACTCCCCAACTATCCCCAATCCCCCATTCCCTAGTCCCATTGTCTGTAAACAACACTCTGTAGAACCGACCTTCCCCTTTTTCCCCCATTAAATGTCGTGCCCAGGTCCACCGCATCTCACGTAGACAACTTTCGGACATCTTGCTAGTTATTCTTAGTCTATGTCAGTTAAGGACTCCTTTCCATTAATTCTGACTCTTCGTTGCACCAGAATGTGATTGTATGGCACCAGTAGTGAGTTTAGGACCTCCCAATACCTCCCCGCATCTCTTCCTCATGGAACTACAACAACAACAACAACTACAACAACAGCGGGGGGCGGCGCGGCGGCGGCGCGGGGAGTGTGCGTCCTCACTCCGGCTTGGTTAGCCGCCATTGCCCATGTGCTCCGACGGGGTTACCACACAGGGGCTGACTGTCAGCTCCTCGTCAAGGGCGGAGCCCGGTAACCCCCCCGCACCCAATAAGAAGCGGCAGACCGATTCCATCTGGGGCGGAGCTAACGAGCCGAGGGCGTGTCACTCCTCGCTGGATATACGCAGCCACTTACCGGAGGTGACGTCAGATGCGCCCCCAGCTTGGAGAAAGAACGTCACCTCCTAGCGCTGAGAGATACCTCCCGCATCTCTGGACCGGACCGGGTCGATTCTGCCCCTGAGCCAAGGTGCACCTTGAGCCATCGACTACCTGCCCTCCCCTGCCATCAATCCCTGTGTGAGTCAGTCTTGTCCCGTTTATCTGTGGTCTGTCGGGACTAAGATAAGACCGTGTTTAAGTGCCCACCTTTCTATGCTGTACCTCTTGTCCGTGTAATCTAAACGTTCTGCAAACCCATATTATAACCTCCTCCGGAGGTCTTGAGAACTGTACCCCTGGTGTCGTGTCATTTAACCCAGCCGTTGTGTCCTTTCCTTCATTGATCTAGCGTAGCGCGATTCGGCCAACGTTCGAGTATAATCGGGTAAACTGTGCGAACACGGCGGCCATTCCGCTCGGCCCAGCATAACATCTTAATAAGTCGTGTCCGTAACAATATATATACAGTGTATATATATATATATATATATATATATATATATATATATATATATATATATATATATATATATATATATATATATATATATATATGTAACTGTAAGAAATAGTAGAAACTCCAAAGTACGAGCAGGGCGTCTCATTTGTATTGAATAAATAATCGTTAGATTAAATAAGACGCGGACGTAGCTTCAGGACGTCGATCTTTAATTGTCGACAAGCTTTCGACCAACAAAGGTCTTCTTCTGAGTCAGCCCCAAGTTCAACGGAAGTGCGAAGAAGTTCCAAGTATTCGCGGCACGAATATTCAACTTCCGTTGAACTTGGGGCTGACTCAGAAGAAGACCTTTGTTGGTCGAAAGCTTGTCGACAATTAAAGATCGACGTCCTGAAGCTACGTCCGCGTCTTATTTAATCTAACGATTATATATATATATATATATATATATATATATATATATATATATATATATATATATATATATATATATATATATATATATATATATACACACAGTATATATATACAGTATATATATACAGTGTATATATATACAGTGTATATATATATATATATATATACAGTATATATAATTTCAAAACACACCTGGTCACAAGTGTGCCTCACTGACCGGATCCTCAGTCGAGGTCCTCGGCATCATCCCGTTTCGGCCCTTCAATCTCGATACGGTCAGCTAAGGTGGGCCAGCAGGGGCACATACTCCTCCACATGCAGCAGTTACACCTGTATGAGTACATACCCCCACCCCTAGCCAGTGAGAACACAGACTACAACAACAAAACCACCTCCACTCCCAGAATCCACAGTCCCTCACTCACTCACTCACACACCAAAAGGAAACCACAGAAAATATATATATTGGAGTAAAAGTCGGTATACATGTTGTATGTTTCATCTACTCCTCAGAGAGGATTTGACTGAGGAAGCTGAAACTTTCAGTGATTACTCAGGACCCTCTAAAGGTGTGTTTCCTGAAATTTTCTTTTACTAGGGCATGCCCGTACTATATATATATCTAAAATTATATCCCCCCCCTCTATTTACATGAAATGGTTTGGTCCATTCGCAAAGGCAAAGCGAACGGCTTGCGAGTACGGTGACAATCCCCCCCCTCTATTTACATGAAATGGTTTGGTCCATTCGCAAAGCCAAAGCGAGCTCGCTGCTCTCTGATTGGTCGAATCGTTTTTTGGACATAGCTCGCTAACTACTTGTCCGATTAATATGAAACCTTGAAAAGGCACATCCTCAGGTCCCCAGCAATATACCTGGCAAGTTTCAAGTATATCGGACCCGTGGTTGTCGAGAAACAGCGGTCACGTACACACACACAGAGATTACTGGAATTATAGATAGATAGCATTTTCTTCTTTTGGAGGCAGAGGGTGCATTTGGAATATCCAAGCTATATACCACAAGGTATTATATACAGTCACGTGAAAAAGTAAGTACACCCCATGTAAAGTTTTGACTTTTTCAACATATTTCAACATACAGCTATTTGATCTTCATTTCAACAATATTGATAGATAAAGGTGATATAATATAACAAATATCATGAAACATTTACATTTTGTAGTCCATTGTATAATTTAAATAAACATAAATGCAAATTTCGCATGTGGAAAAAGTAAGTACACCCCTACATTTATCACTACTTCAAATACCTAAAATTAGAATCAGGTGCACCAGCTCAGGTGCAAATGATTAGAACATCGTTAGAGAGGATCTTGGAGGAACCTGTCTTATTTAAACCTCAGACATTTCGTTTGGTTTGCTCTTTCTTGGTGAAGTGTGCGGCGTCACCATGCCTAGATCAAAAGAGCTTTCTGAGGCCTTCAGAAAGAAGGTTATAGATGCCTACGATTCTGGGAAGGGATTTAAAAAGATCTCCAAACAATTTAAAATCAATCATTCCACTGTCCGGAAGATCATCTACAAGTGGAGAAGATTCCAAACAACTGCCAACTTGTTCAGGCCAGGCCGCCCCAGCAAGTTCAGCCCGAGAGCAGACCGCAAGATGCTGAAAGAAGTCTCTAAGAACCCCAGAATGTCATCACGGGACCGACAGGTAGCTCTTGCCACAGATGATGTCAAAGTGCACGAGTCTACCATTAGAAAGAGGCTGCACAAATTTGATCTACATGGGAGGTGTGCCAGGAGGAAACCTTTGCTGTCCAGAAAGAACATCAGGGCAAGACTAAAGTTTGCCAATGAACTTTGCCAAAGGCAAAGACCAGCACTTCTGGACCAATGTGCTCTGGACAGATGAGTCAAAGGTAGAGCTATTTGGCCACAGTACCAGAAGACATGTTTGGCTAAAACCAAAGACAGCATTTGACCACAAGAAGCTGATACCAACTGTAAAGCATGGTGGTGGAAATATTATGGTTTGGGGCAGCTTTGCTGCATCAGGGCCTGGGCAGCTCACCATCATAGAATCCACTATGAATTCTTCATTGTACCAGAGGGTGCTTGAGGATAATGTGAGGCCATCTGTCGGAAAGTTGAAGCTCAACAGAAGGTGGACCTTGCAACATGACAATGACCCAAAACATACCAGTAAATCCACCAAGGAATGGCTGAAAAGAAAGAAATGGAGGGTTCTGGAATGGCCAAGTCAAAGCCCGGATCTAAATCCCATCGAGATGTTGTGGGGGGATTTGAAACGAGCTGTGCATGCAAGAAACCCCTCAAACATCGCACAGCTGAAAGAATTCTCCATGGAGGAGTGGGCAAAAATTTCACCCAGTCGATGGGCAATACCACCTATTAGAGCCAAGGGTGTACTTACTTTTTCCACATGCGAAATTTGCATTTATGTTTGTTTAAATTATACAATGGACTACAAAATGTAAATGTTTCATGATATTTGTGATATTATATCACCTTTATCTATCAATATTGTTGAAATGAAGATCATATAGCTGTATGTTGAAATATGTTGAAAAAGTCAAAACTTTACATGGGGTGTACTTACTTTTTCACGTGACTGTATGTACATAAGCAGTATGCAGGTGTTTCCTTCATGTAGGTAACCCAGGTTATTATTATTATTTTCAGGAGTGATCAGGCAGTGGTCTGTTGCCTATACACTGCCCAAATAAAGGGATATGTCAGAAGCTTGGAACAAGATCACCCGTTGGGTGGGTACTCTGTTCTGCTATTAACAATGATAAAGATAATAACATATAATAACATGACCCCTCCTTCCCCCAGAGGCCGCTCCCATGGAGAGTGGGTGCTTCTAGTAAATACAATAACAGTAAAAAGTTTGTTGATGAAGTATTGAGATAAACACGTTTTAAATCATTGTCATTGGTTGGTATGAGAATCGTCAAGCACGTGAGTATTCTATTGAAATGATACATTTGGAATTTGAATCACAAATCGATTCAGTTGTAAGCAAATTAGTATCATTCAAAACCAAATGTATGTGTCGGATAATGTACAAGGTAAGGTGTGTCGGTATTTTTGTATACAAGATCGTGGCTCGTGTAAGAGCTAACATTAATGACAAAAAAAACAAAAAAAAAACGGACACATAAGCGGAAATAAAGGGAGCGGGAGACAAGATGGGGAGAGAGGAGGAAGCACACAAGTACAACATTTGAGAGCAGGGTCATCGGGAGATCCGTGGGAGGTAGAGGGCTTGTGGGGAGGAGGTGTACGAAGGGCGGTGGGGGTGGGAGAGGTAAAAAAAAACACATGGACACTGCAAGGACTTCCAGGAAAGAAGTTGATATTTCAAAAAAGTGGATCTGGGGTGAAATTAGCAGTGGTAGAAAAGATCAAGGTTTTGGATGGGGGAAGATAAGAGATGGTGGTGAACAGCTGTTTTAAAGACCTGGAGGGAGGAGTGGGATTGAAGAGAGTGAGGGAGTTTGTTCCAGAGGCGAGAGAAAAGAGGAATGAAAGCGTGAAGGTGAGCTGTTAATGTAAGATACAATATGTATTGTAATATTGTAATGGAATGTACGAACAGGATTATGAATATATTAAAACAAACAAAACCCTCCAGCAAGGAAGGTAAACATTTACGGGTAAAGTTTTAAGTTAAGGATAGACAGTTAGAAAGTAAGATTGCATTGCCTGATTTACTGACTGCTTGGACACAGCTGAGGTTGTGCATGTACTGTTGTGGACCCAACGTTTGGAGAGGTTCTGGGCAGAAAGCATCAAAACATCGATGAAGAACGGAACCCAGCTGATGATCCAAGCAGTCACAAAATCATTTGATCGCTTACAAGTTACTAAACGTCTTTCTATGTTCTTGTACCATCAAAGTGAGCAGCAACAGATGGTGGTCTGGAATCATAACACCCCTCAGCGAGTAGTGGCAGATGGGATAGCCAGCTTCAAACCTTCCTGGATGCCATAAAAAGGAATTGTGGCAAAATATAAAACAATGAAATGCTTGAATTATAAACTCGAATTAAATATTTTACCACTTATATTATTTCTTCCACATGAGCAATTATATTTTCGCAATTCACGGATGCATTATTCACTTTCTGAAGCACACACTGTACCTTCTTACAGGACACATCTGGATGTCAGCACAGTGAGGACAGACAGGACAAAAAAAAATTATGTCAATTATCTTACTATAATTCACCAAATATCCGTCTGTCCGTTCGAAGGTACCGCAAAAACGGCTGAACCGATCGCAACGATATTTTGGGTGGGTATTCCTGGGACTCCTTGGAGTAAAATAGGCTATGTAGTTTTTCCAATTTTTTCCCAATTTTCCAATTTTTCCAAACATGATGGAATAATATTTACCGATAGGAACAGTGATGTGGCTTTTATTGAAATTCTACAAATACTGTTTAGATTTTGATGACAATTATGAACCTGCCGCGAATGCGGAAGTGGACAGATGACGGCAATGCGCGGGTTTGATAATATCCAAATACAACCGTCATGCAATCGTAATGTTAAATCGTTAAACGTCAATCATGTTAATCGTTTTGTTAAAGTGTCAATTGATGATTGGAATTGAGTGAATACAATTACGATTTTGAATTCGTAATTGTATTCTCCCAACTGTACGCAACTTCACATCAGGATTTAAATATTTGTTTATGTCACGAATGTTGTTAAAAGTTTATTTTTTATATCATTGTTATTTCATTTGTGATTGGAGTTATGCTGTTTGGAATGAAAAAAGAGATATCGAGTTCAAGTGAATGACGAAATGCCGTGACGGTTTCTACTTTCTAAACTGAATTTGCGGATCGCCATATGCAGATTCGCCATTGACTGGGTATGGAACAAACGTACCCGTTTGTTTGCCAACGGGTACATTTTTCAAGGAAGTCCTTCACGAACTTGCTGTCCATGTCTGGCGTGTGACTGAAGGTGCTACAGGAATGTGGAATTTATTGGTTTCAGGCTTTAGCATTCACCATTTCTGCATTGTCTGTTTGCTTCTGGCCTCCCACCCGTGCGTAGCATGGGTACCTCACTAGTCATGATACGTCAGCAGAGATATTTTTGTAAGGAAGTGGATACCATTCTCACATATTTGTGGATAGTATATTTGGTCCTTCTGACATCAGACCCTATTAAAACTGTCATTTAAAAACTGTCCGTCCCTTCTGTAATATGGATGTTAAAACATGTGAAAGTAGCCTTTGAGGTTTTATCCTGGACAAGTTCCAGATCCTCTGTTTTTAAGATTGACTGCCCTCCCTGATTATAGCATGCTTGATAGTCCACAATGGCCGTTACCCAGATAATGCTCAATGAAATCGGATCAGATCAAACGATGACATGAGAAATGTAGTACACTAAGACTAAAGATCCAATCTAATCATCAATTTACATCCTTCCGCATATATCTATATCTCTCTATATCTATCTATCTATCTATATATCTCTCTATCTATCTATATATATATATATATATCTCTCTATCTATCTATATATATATTTCTCTATCTATCTATATATATATATCTCTCTATCTATCTATATATATCTCTCTCTATCTATCTATATATATATCTCTCTATATCTATCTATCTATATATATATCTCCCTATATCTATCTATCTATATATCTCTATATCTCTCTATCTATATCTCTCTCTCTATCTATCTCTATCTCTATCTCTATCTCTATATCTCTCTCTCTCTCTCTCTCTCTCTCTCTCTCTCTCTCTCTCTCTCTCTCTCTCTCTCTCTCTCATTGGATGGCATTTGCACAGAAATAAGGTTGTGGACCCATCGTTTGGAGAGGTTCTTGTCTAAAGGGTGGAAACCACCATGATAGACAATGCCCATATGAGGATCCAGAGGGTCATTGAATCAGGCACTCAGTAAGTTGTAGGAATTATTCAGCTGAACTTGTCTCTCTTTCTCCAAAGGCAGTTTCAGGGCTGCCAATGGCGAACAGTATATGGTTTAACAACATTCCTCCATTGGAGGTTTAACTTGGCGTCCCGTCTGCCAACATTCGTTGGAGGACGGTAAAGATCCCAATGATCCCTATCGCCGGCACCCTGAACAAATCACAAATTCCTACCCTAACCTAGAGACAGAGGGCATTGCATCAGCAGGACAGCCACGCCCTCAGTCACTGATGCTACCCTGCAGCCTTGTGCTGCATATGAAAGAAGAAGAAGAAGTGCTGCCAAAGTAGCACCATGGCAAGGATTACAATAGGTGGTTTGCCTTCACAGTGTTAGTCAGTGCAGTACTTTGTTAGTGTGAGATTGGATAACTCATCTTCTCTTTGCAAAATACCTTGGAATATTTAACTTACAGCAACTAATATGCCAGCAGACGGGATACCTGTCTTTACGTCCATCCAAGGGACGGTTCACTTTGTAACGTGTTACGCAGTCTGCGAAGCACTAATCAGAATGTTTACAGTTAGGGCAGGAATTATTAAACCCAGAATAGACAGCTCTGCTGAACTACAATCGTTTGTATTTCAAGTAGGGGTGCTCCATTCAACCACGAAGTATAAGAAGAAGAAGAAGTCCACTCAATTTGCATCTTCAGATGCGTGGGGATGCCGAAGCAGTTTCTAGGTTATTGGGCACAATCCTGGACGCAGGACACTCGAATGGCTCATTCATCCCAGTAAGCTGGTACTCATTTTGCCAACATCAAAAGGATGACAAGCTGAGTCAACCCACCTGGCGTTAATTCAACTGGATTCGGAACTCAGGACCTTAGGATCCCAAGCCCACCGCCCTAACCATTAGGCCAACACAACAAGTTAATTAATGTGCTGGAATTGTTTTCATCCTCGGGGTTATTTCGTCCGCTTGAGGTTAACCTTTACCGAAGAAAGGCCGTGTGCGTGGGCAAACGTGGACTGAACACCTGTTACCAAGGTCGCGGTAAACTCGACATCTTGCAGGTCTTGAGCGCTCGGCGAGAACGCGGCCACTTGGTTCGGCTGGCGATGAGAGCCAGGTGATGAAGAGAGCCAGGCGATGAAGCGAGTCCACCTGAACAGCCAAGCGCATCGTGAACCGCGATAACAAATATGCGCAAAATAGTGTCTGCCCTCTTCACTCACATTACTTTAACTCGATATGAAACATTCAACCGGGGACCACTTTACACAAGCACGGGCGTAATAATTTCTGATCTTTGAAGGGTGAAATGATAACAATTAAATTATTATAATAACTAGAACGGCACTCAATAGAGAGCATACCTCCGCCTGGTTGGCCATATCACTCAATGGTGAAGAATCACTTAAAAATTAAATAATTCTCATATCCGAATCCATATTCGGATCTTCAACAAAATCTAATATATTCTTCCTTGTCACACACCCAACCGGTCCACCAAGTTCCGTCCAAATCTGTCCACAACTTTTTGAGATATCCTGCTATATATCATTTTGGCCCAATCTCCCAATGGTGAAGTATCACTTAGAAAATTCTAGTAGCCGGATCCGAATCCGAATCTTCACCAAAATCTAATCATTTTGTCCTCGTCACATATGCTACATCTCTGCCAAATTTCGTCCGAATCCGTCAATAAGTTTTTGAGATATGCAGCTATGTATCGTTTTTGGCCCTATCTCCCAATGGGGAAGAATCACTTAGAAAATTCTAGTAGACGGATCCGACTCCGGATCTTCACCAAAATCGAATCATTTCGTCCTTGTGACATACGCTACATCTCTGCCAAATTTCGTCCGAATCCGTCAACAAGTTTTTGAGATATTTTGTTCACAAACAAACAAACAAACGGACAGACAAACGGACAGGGGTGAAAACATATCCTCCATCCACCTTTGGTGGCGGAGGTAATCATAATTATTATTATGTTGAACCACACATTTGTGACATGGTGTCGAAATTATATTTTAGGAAAAGCATTATCCATTTTAATAGCACATTGATTTACACTTTGTTTCCTTTTGGACACTAGGGGCAGAATTTACGAAAGGTGTTTAAATGTTAGACGCATGTACATTGGAATCGCTAATCGTGCGATGACCACCCGTTCAAAGTTAGTCGCCAATCGCTGAAGAGTGTTTATCTAATACGGATCAAAAACCTAATTACAATTTTTGGAAATATCAAAGAAACTTTTAATTCTCGGCGAGGGAATGTTTCAGGCCCTGAAGCAAGTGTTCACCTAGCTTATAATATTGGTAGTTTACATGGGACAGTTAATATGGATGTGTTAGGATTACTCGAATTAGGTCAAGTGGAGGCAGAAAAGGACAGGAAAAGGGCAGTTTGTGACATGGATTGAGAATCTTCGAGGATAGAAGCAATCCTCTGGAGAAGTGTGACAATATCAAATTTGTCCAGAGTTCCAGACTCTTGAAGAAATCATTTCCTTGGATACTGAATCAAATTAAAGATGACCTGGATCAACATACGATGAGGAGCAATGCACTGAATCTCCTCCACAATTGTCACTGCGACTCTACACAAGTGCATCATATCAATTGTATGTTGGAGGTATGTGCGGTGTTTCATCAGCTAATCAGTTGTTTATTCCCCGCAACTAATCGGCTGTTTATGTCCCTTCACAAATTGCTATTTAGACGGGCGATTAGCTGTGCGTGTACAAAATGCCTTTCGTAAATTCGGCCTTAAATGGGGAGGGTCAAGGACGAGTAGAACAACCGAGGATGAAGGGTCAAAATACAGATTTAAAGTGGGGCGAAGAGGAAAGAGGACAACAACTGACTGGTGCACTACAGCATGAGAAGAGGAGTTGCAGGTGAAAGGGAGACAGGGTCTCAGCAGTCATGCAAAATGTCAGTGACAATTGAGGGAGACCATATGAGGTGGTGATGGGCAGTAGTTATGTGTGAAGGCCTCAGAGAAAAGCATGAGACAACGGACATAAGAAGAGGGTTCCACAGGCGAGAAAGAGGAGGATTAATTTTTGGAGGCGAGCAGTAAGCTTAGAGTTGGGGAGGATAACAAGTTGAGGACTTCTGCTGAGATACATCCCATGTTGAGGAAGCTACTTTGTAAATGTATATTTCTTTGTAAGCAGAACCAAAGGTTAAATACGTCTGTGATTTCATTTTGTCTTCGTCAGCCTGATGAAAGAACCAGACTCTGCTGTATGTACAGTGGAAGTTCTCGAACTAGAGCCAAAGAGATTTCGACTTTTTCAACAATGTGGTCAGAGGAGCCAAGAGGGGAAAAGTAGAAATAGGAGACTGCGGACAGAAACTTAGTCATTAGCAGCTCCAGGAAGGAGCATGTAATATATGTACAAGCCTCCTCCTTTAGCCTTCTATCAATGTAAAACAACAAAAGAGTGCAATGACTGAAAGGCTGGACTTTCAGAACCGATTGTGGGAACACTGGCGGGCAGGATACGCATCGACTGTTGCCTTCGCCAGGTCAGGCATGAGGGCACGGCTGTAAATCAGGCTCAATGCTGGTGTCTTGGAAAGGCGAGTCCAGGTGTAGTGTGATGTAGATTTGTGAATGGCTGCTCTATCCCACTCTTATATTCTTTCTTTAGAAGATTGAGGCTCATGGAAGAGCTCAGTGACCTAGGGTATGTCCTGACAGTGGGGCAGTGGAGCAATAGTTTGACAGTACAGTTTATTACGTTGAAGAAAAGCAGAGCACGCGAATGAACAACCAGGAAAAGAGGAAAAAGAGGAGGAGAGGAATCACGGCAATTTGCAAATGAGATATTTCTGTTAGGTCGGGTTATTGTGGCTAAACAAAATCAAAGGTATAGTTGGGGAATGAGATGAGATGGTGGTGAACCAACCCAAAGCCCTGGAGGGAAGAGTGGGATATAACAGCTACAAGATGATGGATGGTTCCTTAGACGGGGAAAGTAAGGAACAAAAGAGTGGAGGGGTGCCCTCTGCCTAGATTTTGGAAGTCTTGCCAGGAGGAGATTACTGGTAGAGTACATGCATCATCGAGTTGCTGGGGAGGGTCAAAGGGCTGAGAGAGCAGAGGGAGCTGGACCAGATGAAACGGTTAAAAAAAAGAAAGAGTCCACGCACCTGCCTGGAATGACCACGCACCTGCCATGCACCTGCAATGTGATATCAACATTTGAAGGCTTTATCTATATTCTATACGTACAAAAAAGAGAACCATTTGTCTGTCTGTCTGTCTGTCATCATTTTTCCTCAGAGATGGCTGAACAGATCTTCATCAATCATTCAGAGGTTCATCAGTGAGTGTTGTAGAATGTTTTGGGGGAAAAAAAATAGAAAGTTTGAAAAATAAAGTTCGTTTAACCCTTTGAGTACGGATGACGTCCAGTGCCGCAACCCGCGAAAAAGTTTTGTGTACGGATGACGTTACTGCACGTCATCGACTATACCTAAAATAGATCGTCAGTACGTGGTTGCATTCCCATACCAAAATGCCAAATTAATCCCATACCTGGGGTATTTTTATCTATAAAAAAAATCCCATACTCAAAGGGTTAATCTATGAATTTTGAAAAAAAAAAATTGAAAAAGAAAGTTCGATGGTTGAAAAAAAATTTTTTTGTATTTTTAAAAATCACTCTATGGTACCTAAGCCTTTGTGAAAGTGTCGGAGAGTTGTGAGAGAGGGTTGGCCTATACACCACCCCCCCCCCCCCACTTCCATACAGCCCAGCTTTGATCAGACACATGACCAATGACGTCCTCTTAAAAAAAACTGGATTCAGAATTGGATTTCAAAAATTCAATTCAAAGGAATTCAAAAAATACTCAAATTTAAAATAGCTTTGAAAAATGGCTACCAGATAATGCAACTGATGACATTTAAATTAGCAAACTATATTCCAAAACACTCAATGGTCATGTGCATGAAGTTTCACATCGATCTTGGAAGCCGTTCTGGAAAAGATAAAATTGTAAGGTTTCTTCTTCTTCAAATAATTAAAACTTTCTGGCTGCCAAACTGTATCACCGCTCACGTCAACATTTTAAGCATGTATTGCCCTTGATGAGTAAATAATACTTGTAAAGTTTCACTTCAATAGCAAAAGAGGTTTCAGAGAAATATTTATTTATTTATTTTACATTGATCCAATATGGCTGCCCAACCACGTGACCTGTGACATCAAATATTTACTTACACTCCACCTAAGATTGGTAGGGGATCACGTGTGACATTTCCTGTTGATCGGATCAGGTTCATTTTACTATCCAAGATGGCTGCCAAACCATGTGGTCGATGACATTTTTTGTCTAATATTATATCCCCATGGGAAGTCGAACACATGGTTAAAATTTTGCATTGATCCATTAAGCGCTTTCAGAGAAAATAATTTTTAATTTTTGCATAAAATTCAACAAGGCTGACAGACCATATGACTTATGACTTAATATCTTGCAAAATATATTCCCCAAGATTAGTTATCATGTGTGTGGAGTTTCACATTGATCTAGTAAGCCGTTCTGGAGAAGCAGATTTTTGAAGATTTGCATTTTCAATCCAAAATGGATGTCAGACCACATGACCAATGATGTCATCAATTTAATTCTCCCATGCAATTTTTGTGTAAATCAGGCTCAATAATTTCATACTGATCAGATCAAGCATTCTACTTTTCAAATTATGGCGTCATAGTTGAGGCGCCTCTGATGTCACCATTAACAAATTGTTGCGGATTTGGGGGTCGGCGCTCCCTTTATCAAGGGGGAGGGGGTAATCCCCTTGTCTTTTAAGCTGGCTGTCCCCCAATCCTGGAAGCTATGACGCTCCTTCCGGTCGGAATTAGCTCGGGTGATTGGTCAATGAAGTCCCAAATACCTACTTACTAACCCGACCGTAAAGCAGGGAAATAACTCCCGCTCGAACCACGGATAACATGGAAATTTCCGAGCGGTTAGCAATCCGTGGCCCGAGCCATTAACAAAGACTAACCCGATCCTGAGCGGTTTCCAAATCGTACCACAGGTACTCAATTGAAAGAAAGGGCGGAGGCGATCGGATAATAGGAAACCAGATTGTAGGAAGAACAAATAAGGGTTTATTTATTATGTACAAAAACCCAAAGAGGAAACGAAAGGAATATACAGGAGGAAGTAGAAACAAAAGGACACAGGGCAGGCTTATCTATACAGTCTTAACTTATTATGACCCCAGGACAAACAGACAGACTCACACAGAATTGTAGTGGTAGGGGAGGAAGGTCCAGGCAGATGGTCCAGGCGATGGGATCTGGCTCCGGTCCACTCCAGTCCAGGTTCCGCGGGCGAAACCCAGCAGGCAGCTTCGCGCGTATCGTCAGACGCGAGCGGACCTTACGTATCTCGGGGTTACATATATCGGGGGGACTGGGATGCGGCGTACGTAATACGTAGCTCGTGCCAGCTCTCTCTCTCTCTCTCTCTCTCTCTCTCTCTCTCTCTCTCTCTCCCGATCAATGGCTCGTATCACAGGCAGTTCGTGCAATCAGCGCCTCCGCGCAGACCTTTGAAACAAGCGCGCCTCCTGATCAATAAGTTCATAAAGCGCCTTTCCCAACGAGTCCATATAATCGATCGTCCCCTGTGCAGTTCTTTACTAGCAGTTCATACAATGCAATCCCCGGCGCAGTCCTTTGAAACAAGCGCGCCTCCCGATCAATAAGTTCATAAAGCGCCTTTCCCAACGAGTCCTTTGAAACAAGCGTGCCTCCCGATCAATAAGTTCATAAAGCGCCTTTCCCAACGAGTCCGTCGAAAGAAGTCCCTCAAAGGGCTTTGCACGCGCGCTTATATAATGCGCTTGGAGATCAATCCGCACCCTTTTAAACCACGCCCGCCAGTGAGCTCACCTCAGCCCTGGTTGGTTGGCGAGGGCTCACCGGCTCCGCCCTTGATGGCGAGTTGACAGGGCCACGCCTCGTTCCCGGCACTCCGCCCCCTTCTTCCTCGAGCTTGACCGCGTGGTTAATGGCGTTTGGAGCGAGGCAGCGAACGCTGCTGGCAAGCGAAGGCGCGTTATAGAATTGGGAGGGACAAGCCCCGACTGTAGGGGCGCATACTGGCGTAGCTTGGAGAGAGAGTGGCTGGCAAAGAAGTGAATGGGGCCTACCTTATTTAATTAATGCAACACAGATTCAACTATTGGGAACACAGCCTTATCTGAAACACATACTAAAGAAATAACTGAAAGTCCTATGGTGACCTACGTGTTGCATATGAACTAACTATGGGTGCGACCTTTAACCTTTTAAATGATGGAATATTATTTACAAGTATTTACAAAGTGAGGGGTTCTCAAAACCGCAACAATATGTTAATCTCCCTGGTGGGTTATTGACAATGTGCCAAGTTTCAATTTTTTCCATGGAGCGCTTTTGGAGATATAGAGGGGCAAATATTTTTTTTGATTTTCCAAAATGGCGCCCATACATGACCTATGACGTCATAATTCACATTTTAAAATTCTGCAGGAATGGCGCCCATAGATGACCTATGACGTCATAATTCACATTTTAAAATTCTGCAGGAGGAGTTGCTCCTTTATTAAACAATTTCGTGTCAATCGGACTAAAGGTTACTGAGAAAATGAATTTAAAAGGAAATAAACCTGCAAAGAGGCATGATGATCTTAACGAAAACAATAGGGTTCCACATCCTGAAAGGCATGTGGTACCCTAATAATATGAGTTCCCTTACAAGGAACTTCAATAGAGGATGAGGCTATTTGGCCAATCAATTCTGCACTATGGTTGCCAACATAAGGTTGTTTGTTCATACTCTATCAGTTTAAGATTCTGAGCGTCAAGCAACGAAGCAGCACGTACCATTTAAGAAGTCTTTGGTAGGACTCAGCCAGGGTTCGAGTTTGTACAGTCACCCTCCATTACACCATCGAGTCTGGTCAAATCGATGTATTATGATTGTGATCATAGTACAGTACATGGATTTTTTGGCACAGCTGGAAAAAGGAAAGAGTTAAAGGGCAAATAGATCACAAAAAAATGAGACTCCATTAACGTAATTCCAGGTGTGCTGTCATGTGCCTTTTTCGAGACTCCATTTCAAATGTAATTTGACAAGAAGAGGCTTCCATATCGGGTATCATACCTGTTGCTCTTTTTTGAGCCACAAATATTCCATGTACGAGAAGCATTAAGCTCATTGTAATAACCAGCCCTTCAATGATATTTGCTCAAGCTTTTGATCAACCATGAAAATGTTCTTCTTTTTTTTTGCCTTGGCCTATTTTTTCAAAATGTCAAAAAAAACAAAAAACATTTTCATAAAAGAAAAAAAAAAATGCCCCTTTTTGGCCCCAGAATGGAGGCACACCTTGATCATAGGATAAAAAAAAATCTACAGTGAAAATAAAAACCGCTTGAGACATGGTAATGGCCATGTATAGGCTACGTTATCATGGATGACAGCAATTTACACTTGGAGGTAACTGCATGCAGGTGTTTTCAATCCTGATCCCAGACCAATGCCAATGCTGCGTAGGAGAGATCCACTGTACAGGGCACCGTCTGCATGCTATCACGAGGAACATCAACAACCCTCTGTGTGTTTGGTTATGCTGCTTATCTTCACCCAACTTAGCTCCTTGGCTGCTCATTAAATGTTTTCACTTGAGTAATAGGCTTTCCCTAACAAGGCACATATCCTAATTGGTAACCCTTATTTTAGCTGGCTATCATGCGTCCGCATCCAATAAATCCTCGATAAAATCATTTGAAGTAGAGTGATTGCAGAGAAAGAATTTGCAAAAAAAAATGGCAAAAAATGGAAGAATATTCTTATGGACCAATTCTTTTAGAAATTTGAACATTACTTGCGCTATTTGGCCACGCACCAGGCAAAAAAGGGAAAATATTGTTCTTATGATGAGGGTGGGCGTTGGATGGTAAAATTTAAGCATTTAAGTTATATGGTTTCATATTGGCAGTAGGTGAAGACACCTGTACATACAATACACAGAGAAGAAAGATGAAAAGAATAAATTGAAAGATTGAGATGAAAAGCAGTGGAAATTTTTTTAAGGAAACGACTGACGTAGATGAAGTAAGGATAAAAGGATGAACAGCTGTAAGAGGATGGAGAGAGTGAAAAATTGGATGGATTAAAGCCAGTGAAGACCACAGACCATGATGGTGAAGAAATGTTTTCTCAGAAGGATTTCTTTAGCTGTTTCAACTTCATCCAGTATATGAAAGAGGCAGAGATCAAAATGGCAAAATAAGTCTTATTATTGGAGTCTTAGAAGTTTTGTGTTGTATTAAATCTAATTGCACATTCGAGTACACTTTAGACTGGCAGGACGTATCATTACAAGACAAAAACGAAACAACTTATCTTCAAGTGGAAGGAAAACATGATTCATAAATTCAAGCAATAATTAAAACGGAAAAGCTTTAATGTCTTGAGTCAATAAGTATTCAACCCCTTTGCTATGACACTCCAAATTGAGCTCAGATGCATCCAATTTCCTTGGGTCATCCTTTAAATGTCTCTACAACTTCATTGGAGTCCATCTGTGGCTAATTCAATTGATTGGACATGATTTAGAAATAAACACACCTTTCTATATAAGGTCCCACAGTTGACAGTGCATGTCAGAGCAGAAACTCTACCATGAAGTCCAAGGAATTGTCCGTAGAACTCCGAGATAGAATTGTGAGGAGGCATAGATCTGGGAAGGGCATAAACAATTTATGGAGTGTTGAAAGTTCCCAAGAGCACAGTGAGCACCATCATTAGGAAATGGAAACAATATGGAACTGTGCAGACTCTTTATAGAGTTGGCTGTCTGACCAAACTGAGCAACCGAAGCAAGAAGAACCTTAGTCAGGGAGGTCACCCAGAACCCAATGACCACTCTGACAGAACTACAGAGTTCCTTGACTGAGATGGGAGAACGTCCCAGAAGGAAAACAGTCTCTGCAGCACTTCACAAATCTAGGCTTTACGGGAGAGTGACTCCTGGGAAAAGGTACATGACAGCATACCAGGAGTTTGCAAAAAAGCACGTGTAAGACTCTTCGAGCTTGAGGCAAAATATTCGTCGTTCTGATGAGACAAAAACTGAACTCTTTGGCCTAAATGCAAAGTGCTACTTCTGGCAGAAACTAGCACAGCTCATCACCCATCCAACACCATCCCTGCTGTGAAGCATGGTGATGGCAGCATCATGCTATGGGGATGCTTTTCAGTGGCAGGGACTGAAACACTTGTAAGGATAAAGAGAACAATGAATGGAGCCAAACACAGGCAAATCCTTAAGGAGAACATGCTTCAGAGTGCAAAAGACCTTAGACTGCGGCGAAGATTTACTTTCCAACAGGACAATGACCACAAGCAGACAGTCAAAGAAACAATATACAGTAATGGCTTCAAAACAAGAATGTTAAAGTCCAATCCAAAGTTGAGTGGCCAAGCCAAAGCCCAGACTTAAATCCCATTGAGAATCTGTGGAAAGACTTGAGGATTGCTGTTCACCGATTGTCCCCATCCAACGTGACAGAGCTTGGGCAAATTTGCAAGGAAGAATGGAAGAAAAACCCCAAATCCAGATGTACAAAGCTGATATAGACATACCCAAAAATATTTCAATCTGTAATCGCTGCCGAAGGTGCTTCGACGAAGTATTGACTCGGGGGGTTCAATACTTCTATAAATTTTATATTTCTGTATTTCATTTTTAATTATTCTGTAAAATATTCTAAAAAATAAAAAAGAATTCCAATTTGACATAATGGGATACTCTTTGTAAATCTCTGACAAAAAAAATCTCAATTTAAACCATTTTATGCTCAGGCTGTAACACAATAAAACGTGGAAAAAGTCAAGGAGTGTGAATACTTTCAGGGAAAAAAAACACACAAACACACCTATACACACACCCAACAACAGCAACTTGCATGCACACGCACCCACACGCATAGACGCACACATGGATAAACGGCTAAGAGGACATGTTTCTGCATTTTCTGCAAAGAAGACAAAGCTTCTCCAAGGTAGAAACAGAAAGTACGAGTCACCTCCTATAAGAATGTAAAAAAGCCATGTCAGAAGAGCTCCACACCCAAAGGCACAACAAGGTATGTCGAGTAATCCACTGGTACATCTGCCAAAGTCTCAATATCCCAGTTCCAGAAAACTCATGCAAACATGAACCAAAAGCAATCACTGAAAACAAGCAAGTAATTCTCATGTATGACCTAATGGTCCGATTGATCATAAACATAGAAAACTAGAACGGCACTCAGTAGAGAGCATCCGTCTGGTTGGCCATATCACTCAATGGTGAAGAATCACTTTAAAATTAAATAATTATCATATCTGAATACATATTCAGATCTTCACCAAGATCGAATCGATTCTTCCTCATCACACACACAACCTGTCCAAGAAGTTTCGTCCAAATCCATCCATAACTTTTTGAGATATCCTGCTATGTATCATTTTTGGACCTATGTCCCAATGGTGAAGAATCACTTGAAAAATTAAATAATTCTCATATCCGAATCCATATTCAGATCTTCACCAAAATCGAATATATTTGTCCTTGTCAGACACTCAACCGGTCCACCAAGTTTCGTCCAAATCCAGCCATAACTTTTTGAGATATCCTGCTACGTATCATTTTTGGACCTATGTCCCAATGGTGAAGAATCACTTGAAAAATTAAATAATTCTCATATCAGAATCCATATTCAGATCTTCACCAAAATCGAATATATTTGTCCTTGTCAGACACTCAACCGGTCCACCAAGTTTCGTCCAAATCCAGCCATAACTTTTTGAGATATCCTGCTATGTATCATTTTTGGACCTATGTCCCAATGGTGAAGAATCACTTGAAAAATTAAATAATTCTCATATCCGAATCCATATTCAGATCTTCACCAAAATCTAATATATTTGTCCTTGTCGGACACTCAACCGGTCCACCAAGTTTCGTCCAAATCCGTCCACAACTTTTGAGATATCCTGCGATATATCGTTTTTGGCCCTATTTCCCAATGGTGAAGAATCACTTAAAAAATTATACTAGCCGGATCCGTATCTGGATTTTCACCAAAGTTGAATCGATTAGTCCTTGTCAGACTCACAACCTGTCCACCAAGTTTCGTCCAAATTCGTCCACAACTTTTTGAGATATCCTGCGATATATCGTTTTTGGCCCTATCTCCCAATGGTGAAGAATCACTTAAAAAATTATACTAGCCGGATCCGTATCTGGATTTTCACCAAAGTTGAATCGATTAGTCCTTGTCAGACTCACAACCTGTCCACCAAGTGTCGTCCAAATCCGTCCACAACTTTTTGCGATATCCTGCTATGTATCGTTTTTGGCCCTATCTCCCAATGGTGAAGAATCACTTAAAAAATTCAAGTAGCCGGATCCTTATCCGGATCTTCACCAAAATTTAATATTTTCATCATTGTGACATACGCTACATATCTGCCAAATCTCGTCCGAATCCGTCCACAACCTTTTTCGATATTTTGTTCAAACAGACAGACAAACAGACAGGGGTGAAAACATAACCTCCATCCACCTTTGGTGGAGGAGGTAACAAAGCATTGCGACCGGATATAGTACTGAGCTACAAAAAAGAAAAGAAGGCATTGCTAATAGACGTATCAGTATTCAGCGATTTTGGCCGAAACAACGCAGAAATCAAGAAAATGACCAAATATCAAGATCTCAGAGATTAACCGAAAAGGAAGCTGAATAGCGCCAACATTGTACCAGTTGTTATTGGAGCATAGGGAATGATTAAAAATGAACCTTACAGAAATCTTTAAAACTATCCCAAGGAATATTACGACAAAATAACTGCAGTTTTTTTTTTGTTTTTTTTATTTAAAAATACTGAATCGAGGCTCGTGAAAGAGCTGACAACCGCGAGGGAAAGACAGTACAGGGGGACCACAAGAGAAAGACAGCACAGGGGGACCACGAGGGAAAGACAGCACAGGGGGACGACGAGGGAAAGACAGCACAGGGGGACCGCGAGGGAAAGACAGCACAGGGGGACCGCGAGGGAAAGACAGCACAGGGGGACCGCGAGGGAAAGACAGCACAGGGGGACCGCGAGGGAAAGACAGCACAGAGGGACCGCGAGGGAAAGACAGCACAGAGGGACCGCGAGGGAAAGACAGCATAGAGGGACCACGAGGGAAAGACAGCACAGGGGGACCGCGAGGAAAAGACAGCACAGGGGGACCGCGAGGGAAAGACAGCACAGAGGAACCGCGAGGGAAAGACAGCACAGGGGGACCGCGAGGGAAAGACAGCACAGAGGGACCGCGAGGGAAAGACAGCACAGAGGGACCACGAGGGAAAGACAGCACAGAGGGACCGTGAGGGAAAGACAGCACAGAGGGACCGCGAGGGAAAGACAGCACAGAGGGACCGCGAGGGAAAGACAGCACAGAGGGACCGCGAGGGAAAGACAGCACAGAGGGACCGTGAGGGAAAGACAGCACAGAGGGACCGTGAGGGAAAGACAGCACAGAGGGACCGCGAGGGAAAGACAGCACAGAGGGACCGCGAGGGAAAGACAGCACAGAGGGACCGCGAGGGAAAGACAGCACAGAGGGACCATGAGGGAAAGACAGCACAGAGGGACCGCGAGGGAAAGACAGCACAGAGGGACCGCGAGGGAAAGACAGCACAGGGGGACCGCGAGGGAAAGACAGCACAGAGGGACCGCGAGGGAAAGACAGCACAGAGGGACCGCGAGGGAAAGACAGCACAGAGGGACCGCGAGGAAAAGACAGCACAGGGGGACCGCGAGGGAAAGACAGCACAGGGGGACCACGAGGGAAAGACAGCACAGAGGGATCGCGAGGGAAAGACAGCACAGAGGGACCGCGAGGGAAAGACAACACAGAGGGACCGCGAGTTGGAAGCTGTCCGAGGCTCGGTGACAAATCCTCAAAATAACCCGCGGAAGAAAACTTCGAGAAGAGCACAACTTCACAAACCGGTCCATGAATCATGATCCCTTACTGAAACGGAGGCGGATACTTTGAGACCTCGGAGGACTCAGTGCCACCTTCTGAAACCCAAATATGGAGACAACAACCAACAACACACACACACACACACACACACACACACACACACACACACACACACACACACACACACACACACGTCTCATCTCGGAAAAAATAAAATCACAGACATGATCAGAAGAAAGCATCCATTATATCAGAGAATGATGCTATTCGCGATTGGGGTAGTAAGTTGACCATATTGCTTTTTTTTTCTCTTTAGTCGATGCACAATGAAGTTAGATGAGGTGTGGATTGATTCCTCAGCACAGCTTATATCCTAGCCAACCGCTGAGGCCGAGTATTCTATGTCATGTCAGCTGACTGACAGATGAGTGCTGACCTGCTGACCTTTAATAAAGACCCCATGTGGGGCAGCTGCCGCCTTGGTGCTCATAGCAGTCTTTTAACCAGTGTCGGCCTATTTTCTGCTCTCGCCCCATTGCGCCGTGTCAGCCCTGATGTCCCAGAATGGTTGTACCTCTTGGCTAAGACATGCCTCGGGTGTAGTAACTACAGTTCGGCAAGTATGCAAACTCTGAAAGTCTTGCATAAACGTCATCCTTTGATCTGGACTTTGACTTACATATACTATGACAATATCAAAAAAATTGTGATAAAGTAAGATCCAAAAAATTTAAATGAACACGTTTCTGAATTACGTAAAGAGGTCGCACAGCATGGTGCAGAGTTGCTTCGTTTACCTTGTAGATGGTGCTGTGTATTCTGGGTTTCATTCCTGAATCCCTATCCAAATGAGTTAACTGTCCAACTGGCGCTTCAACAATAAATTGAAGAGGTGTGTGTGTGTGAGAGGCATATTTTTGTGTCTATAAATTACGTACGTCTATATAAATTACGTGTTACCCACTATTGAAATGTACCTTTTTACTCTTTCGATTGCTGAGACCCTTTCGACATTTGAAGACCCTTTAAGACCTACCTCTAAGATCCTTAAGACCCCAAAAGCCCCAGAGAACGCAAAAGTCCACAAGAACCCAAGAGACTGCGAAGACCCAAACGTTCCCGAGGACCCAAAAGACCTAAAGTCCCCGAAGACGCAAAAGTCCTTGAGGACCTAAAATACCCAGATGACCAAAAATTCTCCGGGGACCCAAAAGACCCAGTATACCCAAAAGTGTCCAAGGACCCAAAAGATGCAGATGACCCAAAAGTCCCTGGGGACCCAAAGCACCCAGATGACCCAAAAGTCCCCCAAGCACCCAAAATACTCCAAAAACCAAAAAGACCCAGAAGACCCAAAATTACCTGCCGACCCAAAAGATTCTAAAGACTCAAAAGTCTCCTGAGCACCCAAAAGACTCCGAAGCCCCAAGAGACCCCTGAGTCCGGCAAGCAGGTATGCTACAAGACAGTGAGGAGTACGTAATTTATAGATACAAGACCACACACATATACAACACCAATGCAAATTTGGTCAAATGGGCCCACTATTCATACAAAAGGTGAGCGTCTTGTGGCTAGATGCTTAGGTGGGTGTTTGTATCCTCTCGTTAGTTGGTAGATGTTCGGGATCTCAGGTGTCTTTAGCGAAGTGTAGGTTGTCGTCGGCACCCAGAACAAATTCATAATTCTTGCCCAAATCACCTTCAGTTGAACGTCAGGTCTGGCCAGACAGTTTATGAAAGAGTGGTGCCAAAAATCACCATTCTACTCCACAAGAAGTTCAGAATAATGAGAACCATTAAATATATCGTACATACACGAGCATGGTCTAATGGGCTCCATGCAGTTTGAGATGTAGTTTGGAAAATTGTATCCCAAACAATCTTGAAGTCTGCCTCTTGACCTCGAAACATTGCAGATTGAGGGGTACATGTGCATATTACTATTAGGTCGATTGTGCAGGCTTGATGGGCATCATGGCCTCCCCCTCTGCATTAAAGTTCCTCGTGAATTTGTATTTCTGTTATGGTTGGCAAATGTATGCTCACAGGATGGTGCAGGATTAGGGCATTTAACTTATAGCTGTGCGATCAGGGTTCGATACCTGACATCAACATAAACGGTGTGATTGGTGCTTCGCAGGGAGAGTGCTGCATTGATAAGTAGCTTGTCCCTCGGATGGACATTAACCTGGGATTTGTCTGTTAGCATTAGGTGTTGGACGTTTTATATATCAAGGTGTCTACAACACACACACACAAACATACATGCACACACACACACACACACACACACACACACACACACACAAACATACATGCGCATACATACACACACACGCATACATACACATACACACATACAGATACATACACACATAAACACATACATATATATATATATATAATTATATATACACACACACATATACAAACACAAACACACACATATATGCATATATACACATACACACATAAACACACACATGCACACACGCATACACACACACACACACATACTCATACATATGCACACATACACACATGCACACACGCATACACACACACACACACATACTCATACATATGCACACATACACACATGCACACACGCATACACACACACACACACACACATACTCATACATATGCACACATACACACATAAACACACAAACACACACACGCATACATACACATACACACATACAGATACATACACACATAAACACATACATATATATATATATAATTATATATACACACACACATATACAAACACAAACACACACACATATATGCATATATACACATACACACATAAACACACACATGCACACACGCATACACACACACACACACACACATACTCATACATATGCACACATACACACATGCACACACGCATATATACACATACACACACACACACATACTCGTACATATGCATGCATACACACACACACACACACACACACACACACACACACACACACACACACACACACACACACACACACACACACAGTTTGTGTTCCATTATTCCCACAAGAAACATTTACACAGAATAGGAGCATCAACAAAATGAACCAATGAAACGTTGTGAAGGTGTGATCGTGTTCATTGATCGTGTTCATTGATCGTGTTCATTGTTCTTTGTTGTGGTTAAATTTCGTGTTTATGACAACAAGTCTATTTTCAACAAAATCACATTTCTTCCATTTGCCCCCAAAAACCTGATAATCATTTTACCAAACGTGCCGGCGACCCCTTACTGGAATATTTCATTCCATTTTCGACTTGTTTGCTCCTAGTAAAATTTGATAAAAGTTTCCAAAACACTAATCTCGCTCCACCACCCATTTGATTTCAACCTGCGTCTGAAAAATTGCTATAGGTGGTTTGAACAGACCCCATTCCCCTCCTCCCCTGGTGCTTAGGGGAAAGAGGCATTGGGGTGAGGGAGGGGGTGGGGGGAGAAAGGGGGAGATCATGGGGAGTGGTTCCTTCCAAATAATGCGATAATTAGCTCGGGTCACTCAAAAGGCCTCTTGTGTGAATGGGATGCCTGTTTGGCAATCGGGCCCGCTGGTGCCAAAGCCGCTGGGCAATGGGGGCTTTGCGAGGGTCTCTGAGCACCCGGAGAGTCTGTGACGTCGCTCAATGGATGCTACTTCATGTCCCCTGAACATCACTGCACCCCCTTTGCACTATCAGCAGGGCACATGCTGCTCTCTACAAGTCAGCTGTTTATCATGTATGATGACGCGTGTCAGTAGTTAATAATGCACATGTACTTTATCCATATTCTTTAACGGTCACGTTCTTGTGGGGTTGGCTCAAGTCTTTCACGAACCGGCTGGAGAGGCCTGGCGTACGATGAAGTGAAATTTGTAATTTGACGGGGAATTAATAATAATTTAAAAGTAATTAAAAATTGTTTAAAAATAATGAAAAAAAAAAAAATTAAATTGGATAATTAAATAAATAAAATAATTAAATTAAATTGGCGGGAAATTAAAACATTTGGGCGGGAAATTTGTAATTTGGTCCAAGCTTACCTTAGCCTGGTGTTGGCTTAGCAGTTAGGGTGCTGGCTTGGGATCCGAGGATCCTGGGTTTGAATCCTGGTCAATCGTTGAATTAACGCCAGGGGGGTTGACTCAGCCTGACCATCCTTTCGAGGTCGGCAAATTGAGCACCAGCTCACTGGGATGAATGTGCCGGTGTGCGCCCTGGTCTAGAGTAGGTGCACCGAATCCCTGCGTGTTGTAAGAGGCAACGAAATGGTTGGCGTCAGGAAGGGCATCCGGCCATAAAAACATTGCCTCAAAAAGGGAACCATGATTGTCATGGGGCCCACAAGGCTCTAGCTCTGGCAGGGAAAAATGGACTTTAAAAGGGCTGTTTTTTTGTTGTGTGTCATGGCTTACCTCCGCTTCGCGAAGCAAACCGTGGGATCCTTGATGATCTTTTGATGCCCAGTTTAATGTGAATCCGAGGGACGGCACACGCATTGATGAATCACCCTGCCTGTGAATTCGAACCCAGGTTGCACTTCCTGCCAGCCCAGGTAATTAAATCCATTATCCTTATATACTACATCGATTTCAGGCAGAGTTAGTAGTAACAGACAAAAGTTTCGTCCTCGGCTTCCCATGGGAGTTTTCTATCTAAAATTGATCTCCGATTGACATAAAACTTCACGTGTGGTGTGTGCCATTGGCAGCCATTCCTAGCAGGTAAATGTTAGCCGGTAAATCTCGCGTGAGCTCGCACGGACGATGAGCGCACGAAAGGGGGCAACGATTCTTCATCATCCAGGCGGGACATCACAGTGGGTGCACGTCAGAGCCGGCTGCATGTCCAAAGCCAAATGGACACATCAAAAGGCAAGAACAATGTTTTTCATGCTCAGAGCCATGAGGCTTATGAAGGTACACGGGGGAGAAAGAAGAAGGTGGGTGCATCGGCTCAGAGCCCCTGCATTCACTGCTGAAACTTCTGCGCTACGGAATGCCGCTGACAAGCTCGCTTGGCTGTTTTGATTTATTTAATGGAACTTCCTGGCCAAAGAAAGGTCAAAGAAACAACTTCACAGGATCACTTATAAGGACCACCCAAATAGGAAGGTATGCAAAGGGTAGCAACTACCACATGACAATGAAAGCTGCACCAGCGAAAGCAGCACCAGCAGCAAATGAAAGCAGCACAAAAATGAACCAGCGAATCAGTTATTGGGAAATCTCTACTGGAATTCCAGCATTTAAAGCTCCTTTTCCTTTTAAAGATGGACCTTACAATTAATTTTCACTTCTCCTTGCATAGTGTCTACATATGAAAAAAAAATGCACAAAGTTCATTTATCAGGCACAGGTAACAATATTCTCTTCGGAAATGCAAAGCCCTTATAATATTTGATATGAACAGTTGCATTTGTTGGAATAATCACAATAATCCCGTTATTTTAACAATATACGTTTTTGTTGTCATTATTAATAGAGTATGAGGATTGGTTCAATTCGGGAACTGAACAGACCAAGACGGTAACAGAATGAAACCAGAATGGCACCAGGTAGGGCGCATACCTCCGCCAGGCTGAACAGTTTATGATTTCTATCCCAACGATGGTCCGGATCTGGATTCGGACCTGAACCAAAATCTAATCGGATTTGTCTTGTCACTTAACCAACTCGTCCGCCATGTTTAGTCATAACCCGTCCACACCTTTTCCAAATATCATGTTATATATCGCTTTTCATCAGATCTCTCAATGGTGAAGAATCATTTAAATATAAAATAATTCTCGTATCCGAATCCGTATTCAGATCTTCACCAAAATGGAATCGCTTCGTCCTTGTCGCACACCCAACCTGTCCACCAAGTTTTGTCCAAATCCGTCCTTAACTTTTTGAGATATCGTGCTGTATTTCTTTTAGTCCTATCACTCAATGGTGAAGAATCACTTGAAAAATTATCTGATCCGGATCTGGATCTTCAACAAAATTCAATCAATTCTTCCTTTTCAAATACGCAAACTCTGCGCCAAATTGCGTCCGGATCCGTCCACAACTTTTTAAGATATCTTATTCACAGATCACAGACAACAAACAGACAAACAGACAGGGGTGAAACACATAACCTCCATCTACCTTCGGTGGCGGAGGTAACTATAACGACACTCGGTAGAGCGCATACCTCTGCCAGGTTCACCAGTTTACATATTTTATCCGACTGATAGGATGGATCTGGATTCGGACCTGAACCAAAATCAAATCAGCTTGTTATTGTCACCTAACCAACTTGTCCACCAAGTTTTGGCATAATCCATGCACAACCTTTTTAAATATCGTGGTATATATCGTTTTGGGCCAAATATCGTGGTATATATCGTTTTGGGCCAAATATTGTGGTATATATAGTTTTGGGCCAAATATCGTGGTATATATCGTTTTGGGCGAAATATCGTGGTATATATAGTTTTGGGCGAAATATCGTGGTATATATCGTTTTGGGCCAAATATGGTGGTATATATAGTTTTGGGCCAAATATCGTGGTATATATCATTTTGGGCCAAATATCGTGGTATATATAGTTTTGGGCCAACTATCGTGGTATGTATCGTTTTGGGCCAAATATCGTGGTATATATAGTTTTGGGCCAAATATCATGGTATATATAGTTTTGGGCCAAATATCGTGGTATATATCGTTTTGGGCCAAATATCGTGGTATATATCGTTTTGGGCCAAATATCGTGGTATATATCGTTTTGGGCCAAATATCGTGGTATATATCGTTTTGGGCCAAATATCGTGGTATATATCGTATTGGGCCAAATATCGTGGTATATATCGTTTTGGGCCAAATATCGTGGTATGTATCGTTTTGGGTCAAATATCGTAGTATATATAGTTTTGGGCCAAATATCGTGGTATATATCGTTTTGGGCCAAATATCATGATATATATCGTTTTGGGCCAAATATCATGGTATATATCGTTTTGGGGCAAATATCGTGGTATATATTGTTTTGGGCCAAATATCATGATATATATCGTTTTGGGCCAAATATCGTGGTATATATCGTTCATCTCTCAATTATGAAGAATAACTTAAAATAATTTTAAAACACTATCCTATCCGGACTTTCACCAAACTCTAACCTATTCGTCCTTGTCACACACCCAGCTTGTCCAGCCATGTTTGTCATAATCCATCCACAACTTTTTGAGATATCGTGCTGTATATCGTTTTTGGCCACATCTCTCAATTCTCCTATCTGGACCTTCACCATAATCTGAATTTTTTTAAAATTAAAATCACCAGTCCATCACGTTTCATCTGAATCCATCCATAACTTTTAGAGATATCCTGCTCACAGACAGACAAACAAACAGTGGTGAAAACAACCTTCTGGCTCCGTCCACCGTGGTGGCAGAGGGTCCTATCGATGCAGGGTGGTTCACCAAATGGTCGACTTACAAACGGAATTTGAAACTTGGCGAAGGTTCAGGCAAATTAAAGAAGACTCTTGGATCTTTGGAGAAGCTTCAATATTCCCAAGTAACTAAGGCAGGTCGGATAGTCAGAATGACATCCCATTTGGGACAACAAATGAAATACTCTACGAATCCGCATTCGTTCTGTAAAGTAGTGTTGGTGCGTATATGGAAAAGCAAGCGATAGATGGTAGAAGTTTACCTGCTGAGAAACGGATGGAGCTATCAAAGGTGAGAAACGAACATGAAAAAGGGAGGTTGCCATGAGATGCCACTTTGAAGAGCTTGAAAGATCAGAGGGATGAATCAGATTTCAAGGATGTACAACGGTGATTACTTGGGGACAAGAGCGAGAGAAAGGGGACAAAGGAATGAAGGTTTGCGGAAAGTCGTTGCATGTCAGGATGCTCACCGAGAGATTATCAGTGGGTTTGCAATGATAGCTTCGAGTGCTTCTGTCATCTTTACAATTGATTTATTTTTCATTTGCATCTCTAAAGAAATTCCATTGAGAGCGATATTATAAAGAAGCACAGAAGTGATGGGGATTGATGCTAAGTGCCAATAAAATGTTGCTTTGAAGGAAAAGCACAGAGAGGATACTTTTTGCCTTCAGATGACATTCCCAACTTGACTTGACTTGCAAAACTTGACTACAACATAGAGGTCAGCATTGTCCTGCTGAGCCAACATGCATTAGTAACAACAACAACATTTTGCTTCATGCTCAATGAAACTTTTTTAAAATGTTTTTGTTCTGGAGAATTCTCACAGACATGAAAACAAGAAGAATTGCTTTGCTGACCCATTCATGATATGTGATATTTTCCAAGTTCAAAAATGGCATAACTCCATGAAAATTTGGCGAAACGCCCCGAAACTCAAACTTGTTCTGTAACCTGTCATAATAAAGTCATGTACCAACTTTCAGTTGAATATATTAAAGGGTAAGGAAAAAAAAGAAGTGCAGAAAAACAACAGTTGGGACAACGGAGGAACAGACAGACGGAGATCAAACCTATAGTCCCCTCCAGGTAGGAGACTAATAAAATGGGCAAACATTCCAAATGCTCATATTGTCATGTTTCTGGCAATTTAGAACAATGTGGGTTAGTCACAAGCTGTCGCTTGCATGGGGGTCAACCCTCGCATTCCCAAATGAGAAAGAACAATCATTGCAAGTTCATCTAAGGCCGAGGTGTTTTGGATATTACCATTTAGTTTGAACCGAAATTCAAGCTGCAGAAGACTTTCTCTGCCTGAACGTTTTGTTTACTTTCATATTATACATCGGTAATTAAATAATAATAACATTATGAGTTCTCTTACGAGGAGCTTCAGCACACGATGCCACTACAGGCCCATCAAACCTGTGCAAAGGTGGGCAATCTATCGTTGCTGCCCACGCCACCAAAGGTGGATGGAGGTTATGTTTTCACCCATGTCTGTCTGTCTGTTTGTTTGTGAACACGATATCTCAAAAAGTTGTGGACGGATTCAGACGAAATTTAGCACAGAGGTAGCGAATGCAACAAGGACGAAATGATTCGATTTTGGTGACGATCCGGACTCGGATCCGGCTACTATAATTTTAAAGTGATTATTCAACATTGGGAGATAGGGCCAAAAATGATACATAGCAGGATATCTCAAAAAGTTATGGACGGATTTGGACGAAACCTTGTGGACCGGTTGGGTGTGTGACAAGGACAAATAGATTCGATTTTGGTGAAGATCTGAATATGGATTCGGACATGAGAATTATGTAATTTTAAAACTGATTCTTCACCATTGGGAGATCGGGCCAACAACGATACATAGCAGGATATCTCAAAAAGTTGGGGACGGATTTGGACAAAACTTGGTGGACATGTTGTGTTTGTGTGACAAGGAACAATCGATTCAATTTTGGTGAAGATCCGGATCCGGATCCAGCTAGTAGAATTTTAAAGTGATTCTGCTCCATTGAGTGATGTGGCCAAAAGGATACATAGCAGGATATCTCAAAAAGTTGTGGACGGATTTGGACAAAACTTGGTGGACCGGTTGGGTGTCTGACACGGACAAATAGATTCAATTTTGGTGAAGATCCATCCAGATCAGGATCCGGCTAGTATAATTTTAAAAGTGATTCTTCACCATTGAGTGATGTGGCCAAAAGGATACATAGCAGGATATCTCAAAAAGTTGTGGACGGATTTGGACAAAACTTGGTGGACAGGTTGTGTTTGTGTGACAAGGAACAATCGATTCAATTTTGGTGAAGATCCGGATCCGGATCCAGCTAGTAGAATTTTTAAGTGATTCTGCTCCATTGAGTGATGTGGCCAAAATGATACATAGCAGGATATCTCAAAAAGTTGTGGACGGATTTGGACAAAACTTGGTGGACCGGTTGGGTGTCTGACACGGACAAATAGATTCAATTTTGGTGAAGATCCATCCAGATCAGGATCCGGCTAGTATAATTTTAAAAGTGATTCTTCACCATTGGGAGATGGGGCCAAAAACGTTACAAAGCAGAATATCTCAAAAAGTTGTGGACGGATTATTTTGATTAAATGTGATTCTTTATTGTGATTTTCTGGTCTACTCTGGGATACAAAACGTAAACTGTCCACCTGGCGTAGGTATGCTCTCTGCTGAGTTCCGTTCTAGTTTGTCCCTGCTGATCTTTTTAAATTCTGAATGTCAGGCAAGGAAGCAGCACGTACCATTTTAAAAGTTTCTGGCTTGAGTGGAAAACCTTGAGTCGGAAAACCGTTGACCTAGAGCAGATGCCATCACACCACCAGGTCCTGTCGTTCCAGAAAATCCTATAGCAACACTTCAGTATCCGCAAAATGCCGTCTGCCATCAATTTTGATCTGAAAATCGTCCCTTCTTTTGGCCAGGAAAGTACAAGGGCAATTGATAGTTCGATGCTGGACCACGAGTGTCGATGCGCACGCATCCCTTGTTCCATCTTCCGTCGATGAAGCAACAATGACAAGATGTCAGCCTGCAGGCTCCTTGCGCAGCAGGAAAGCGGTCTGCAACCGATTTCATTAGCCCAAAAAGCACTGGTTGCCGGCTTTAATTAAAACTACCGACGTTGTCAATAAGCCCAGCTCAGAAGGTGGTGTGCCTTGAGCGCTGGGCCTGAGATCTCTGCTTGAGGCAATGTCTAAACTGAGAAAATGGCCGATCGCATTGGAGTAAAAGATTCAGTTCAGCTGATATTGACATTTATTGTTCCACATAGTAAACGAGATGAGGTAAGACGAAGCCAAATTAAATTGTCTTCAAAGGCTCAATATTGCGTAGCTCAAGGAAACAGTTTGCCTCAAAGTAAAACAGGCTGCGGTGCATCGGCGCAAGCAATCCGGAATATATTTCCATGGTTTTAACGTCCAATGAATGTATTTGTTTCGTTCTGGAAATTTCGATCGTCAAAAACAAGAAAATTTTCAGTCATTTCTGAATGAAAAATCAATGACAGTCTTTGCGAGGCCTCGTCTGCAAGGCTCCGTTTCAGGAAGGCCTCGGGGCAGACGGCGTAATTACATGAGCCGAGGAGCGTCGGGTTAGCTCTGCTCGGAGTCTCTTCGCCGCCGCCGATCCGTACTAAACAAAGCTCCAGGCCCGAAGGATCTCGGGTCTCTCGCCAAGATACCTCAGCGTGTAGGCTTCTCCGCTTTGCCCTGCAGAAACCTCCCCAAAAAAGCCCAAAAGGCCTCACCCTTATACCACTCACTCCGCTTGTGCTTTGCGCTCCGAGCTTCCCCTTCTTTAATAAGCCTGCACCGGGTGCCTTCGGGCTAGGGTGGTGTGCTCCAAAAGCAAAAAATAGAGTTTGTTTCTATGAATAAGTTATTCACTTTGCTTAAAAAAAAAATGCTTATTTTAGATAATGTTACCTTAGCTTAGCACTAGGTGGGAGGGTCTTGATGGATAGGAATTGGGGGCGCGGGGTGTTGTTTGAACGGGCAGTTTTCCAATTCCGATTTGGAAAGTCATGTACAGTCGCACCATTTGTAATTAGAATGCAGTTATCCATGGAACATGGAACATATACAGCCTGTCATGAATAGTCATTTCAGATACAATAAAAGGCCCTTTTGAATGTCTTGAGGTTGTTTGACAGTAAAACAAGGATAACAACGTTGTGGTGTTAAAGGGGGGGGGGCGGGGGAAAACCCTCAGTGAGGAAATCAAAGACATTTGTAAAAGTACTACAGAAAGTTTCAACTCCAATGTAAAATTCCAACCCAAATACTGGGAGTTCATAAGAAATTCGTTGCAGAAAAGACTGGGGGTAGGTGGGAGAAAATCAGGTTAACCGAACCGAACCTGTAAGTTTATGTCATTGGTTTAGGGAAGGAGGATTGTGTTGTTCAAGAAGATCCTTCCACATGGCAGGCGATGTTTGGTCATGGAATGGCGTGGTCACAGATAGGGGTCAAACTGTTTTCCCCTTTTCAAAGTGTTTAACCGAGAAGCACGACTTCTTTTTTTATACAAGGCCGAGGCTCGTGGAAGAGCTAGGACAAAGAACAGATCGGAAGACAAAATAACAAGGGTAACAGCAGGAGAAAGGGGAAATGCGAGGAACAGGATAGAGGGAGAAGGTAGATGAAGATGGACAAACGAGGGATGCAGGTAATGATGAGGGGTAGGGGAGAACACAAGGGGTGGAAAAGATGGATACATAAGCAAAAATATTGAGAGAAGTAGGAGTGGTTTGACCTCTCTGGGCTGGCTGCCTTGCCTCGCATCTTTCCCAGCTTGATGCCGTGGAAACTAAGGCTTTAAAGATCATTGGAATCTCTCGCGATGAAGCTAAGTCTATATACCTATACCTTCGTCATCACCGAAAGGTCGCGGGTCTCTCTGCCTTTTCCTGCCTCATCTCTGGTTTTGCACCTTCTGCCTTTTCCATGCTCTGTCCCCGTCCTCAAGTATCTGCAGGACGCACGCACGGTCCACCAGAAATCAGTCCACCAGAAATCCCCCTCCTCGTGAAACGGCCGAAATACATAACCGCGGCTCACCTCAACTAGTGTATTCCTCCCTTTTCCCAACTGTGGAACCACCTTCCACACTCTCTTCGATCCATTTCTTCCCTCCAGTTCTTCAAGACAGCTGTTCACCACCATCTCAGGTCATCTCCCATCCAATGCCATAATCTTTTCTACATCCACTAAACCACACTCACCCCCACCAAAAATTTTGTTTATGCATCCATCTTGTCCACCCCTTGCGTTCCTCCCTAACCCTCATCATTACCTGCATCCCTTATTCAGCCGTGTCCATCAACCATCTCCCTCCGCCATGCTATTGGTGTTTCCCCTTTCTGCTGCTGTTCCCTTTGTTAGGTTATGTCCTGGTCTGTCTGCGTCCTAACTCTTCCATGAGCCTCGACAATGCACGTAAAAAATTGACCAAGGTTTGTCCAAACAGAACGAAATTGCTCTCGCTGGATAGCCTAGGGCAAGGCGCATTTACGTTTCCTTCTTATCATATCCCTCTGGGTTAAAGGTCAAGGCCGAAGACCCAGAAAATTAGTAAACCAACATTTAGGTTTATCTCATTTTTGTCTTCCAATGTGCGAGCTGTATCTCGGATGCGGCTGCAACTTCCGGAATGGCATTTTGCATCAATAATGGGAATACAAACTATTGACGCAATTTTTGACCGTGATCTAATTATTAAAGCCATGACCCCATTACAGACATTCTAACATGTTTCACTGTAACATGACTAATATTTGTCCATTTGGAACAAAGTTACCCTCTCTAGGCGGCCTAGAGCAAAGCTCATTTACGCTTAATTTACATCATACCCCTCCGAGTTAAAGGTCAAGGTCAAGGTCAAACGGCGGCCTGAAACAAATGCGTTTTTGGCCATCGCTCATTTTTGCCAATGCCGAATCTCAAAGACTGCTTGACCTTCCAAGATGTTACTGCATCATAATATTGTAGTTGTGCATCTGATATTAATTTAGGGTCCTTGACCTACTTTTTCCAGATTGTGACCGAATTAACAAAAAAACACCTTTTTAGTCATAACTTGAATAACTTTCCTCCAGTTTTCATGATGTTGACTTATATAGATAGACTCTAGATGGGGACACATTTCCTGAAATTAATCTCTAGCCCTGTATGTCGAACAGGTCATATGGCGGTCCGAACACAATATGCCGTCATTGGATAATCGTGGGCCAAGGGTAAGTTGCAGGCGATCACCAATATGTAGGTATCTTTGTAATTTGGTTGTATTGTGGAGAGTTTGTTTGAGTTGAATGGAAGACATGATGCCAGTTATTACTTCTTGATCCAGTTATTGTGCAATTCTTGAAAACAACTCAACTCTAACTCCTGAATTTGTGTGCTGGGCTCTACCATTAATTATTGCAGGCATGTTCAGTAAGCTGAATGAGAAAAAGTAGAGGACATTCATGTCGTTTGATCAAATGTTTTTTTTTTGTCGATCGAGAAACCTCCAGTTTTATATATATATTTATTTATATATATATATATATTGTTGCGGATATGGGATTTGGCCTCCATATCCGCTTGTAAATATTCCCCTATTTCCCCAATACTCCCCAACTATCCCCAATCCCCCATTCCCTAGTCCCATTGTCTGTAAACAACACTCTATAGAACCGACCTTCCCCTTTTTCCCCCATTAAATGTCGTGCCCAGGTCCACCGCATCTCACGTAGACAACTTTCGGACATCTTGCTAGTTATTCTTAGTCTATGTCAGTTAAGGACTCGTTTCCATTAATTCTGACTCTTCGTTGCACCAGAATGTGATTGTATGGCACCAGTAGTGAGTTTAGGACCTCCCAATACCTCCCCCCCAACCTCATCTCTGCATCCTCCCATCATCTCATGGAACAACAACAACTACAACCAAAGCGGGGGCGGCGCGGCCGCGGTGCGGGGAGTGGGCGTCCTCACTCCGGCTCGGTTAGCCGCCATGGCCCATGTGCTCCAGGTTACGGGGTTACCACGAAGGGGCTGGCTGTCAGCTCCTCGTCAAGGGCGGAGCCCGGTAACCCCCCCGCACCCAATGAGAAGCAACGGGCCGATTCCATCTGGGGCGGAGCTAATGAGCCGAGGGCGTGTCACTCCCCGCCGGATATACGCAGCCACTTACCGGACGTGAAGAGAGATGCGCCCCCAGCTTGGAAAGACAAGTCGCGACCTCCGAGCGCTGAGCGACCTCCCCGCATCTTTGGACCGGACTGGGTCGATTCTGTCCCTGAGCCAAGAGTGCACCTTGAGCCATCGACTACCCGCCTTTCCTTGCCATCAATCCCCGTGTGAGTCAGTCTTGTCCCGTTTATCTGTCGTCTGTCGGGGCTAAGATAAGACCGTGTTTAAGTGCCCACCTTTCTATGCTGTCTCTCTTGTTTTTGTAATCTAACCTTCCGCAATATTATAACCTCCTCCGGAGGTCTTGAGAACCGTACCCCTGGTGTCGTGTCATTTTAAACCCAGCCGTTGTGTCCTTTCCTCAATTGATTTAGCGTAGCGCGACTCGGCCAAGGTTTGAGTATAATCGGGTAACTTGTGCGAACACGGCGGCCATTCCGCTCGGCCCACCATAACATCAAAGTCGTGTCCGTAACAATATATATATATATATATATATATATATATATATATATATATATATATATATATATAATATATATATTTATATATATTGTTATGTCTGTGGGGTCGGCAGTGATATGTAGAGTCAGGTAGATTTGTATAAATTAACATGCTCCGGATGTCGGGTAAGAACCATCACCATGTAAGAAGTTTTGTTTCGCCAAATGTCGGGGTAAGGTGTATCTTCGTCTACATTACGAGGAATGGGGCGTGTTAACTAGTATAGGGGTTATGTTAATTCCCCTGTTCGTCAAACCTCAGTAATTTATCCTTTATCTCTTTTGGCACCGCACCATAGACACTAGTGAGGAAATGCCCATTAATTGCACTATATAATAACAATAAAACCAACCGGAAGCCAGTGCTGAACACTGCCGATGGACACCACCATCTACATCGCCACACATAGCTCGGGCAGGCTGAGGACATGGCCCAAGGAGCCGTGATTGTCCAGGGCGGAGCAAGAAGGCACTCACTGATTGGTAAAAGAAGGGCGAGCAAGAAGCGGCGCGATGACTGGTGGAGAGCTGAGCATGCCATGGTGGCCTGCGGGCTGATTGGTGGAGATCTGAGCATGCCGTGGTATGGTGGTTTGCGGGCTGATTGGTGGAGATCTGAGCATGCTGTGGTGGCCTGCGGGCTGATTGGTGGAGAGTCACAGATGACATCACGAGACGGTCAATAAAAGAAGACTCGGACCGACAATTTCTCTCTTGCCTTTTGCCCTTCACACCTTCATCTTGTCCTCGACGACCTCTTGCCCTTCCTGGCCTCTTCCTCTGTCCCTCGATGTTCCTGCCTCTTGCTCACCCCTGGACCTCGACACTCTTGCTGACACCATCATTTGGCATGCGAGGAGAATGGAGGTCGACGCAGCCGGGGAGGCAAGCTGCGTTCCTGCCGTCCAAGATGGACCGTACAGCGAGGCCTGGCTTTGTGCACCAAAAGACATGCGGGTTTTCCCACCAATGGCCGGAGACAATTCCTGAGAAGAAATACCACAGCCGATTGAGTTAAGTCTTCCAAATTAAACTCACACATAATTTATTTTCAAGTTCGTTTTATATTCCCCTTTGTCTGTGTTTTAAGTCTGGTGTGGAGGATCCCATAGGAATTTAGTTTTACGGTCGTGTTTTTCCTGTCACAGGTATTTATTGTAATAAATCGTTTTGTTATTTTCTCTGTACATTTTAAACCGTGTTCCCGTTTGAGATATTTATTTGCAGGCTTTGGGACTGCCGGTGATCGCGACAGGTAAGCTTCATCTTCCCCTCCCCTTTCTTTCCCCGCGTGTATCAAGTCCGCAATTGAACTGAACGCCCAGGAGTAACGCTCAATTGCCTTCCGTGACTCTCCCGGTGTTAACTGAGAGCAGTCACACGACTATATATATATATATATATATATATATATATATATATATATATATATATATATATTATATATATAATATATATATATATATATATATATATATTATATATATATATATATATATATATATATTGTTGTGGTTTTGAGAATAAAGGATGACCCCCCCTCGTAGGTAGATGCACCACAACATGTAGCCTCGCGGTAGTTCAGTTATTTCTTATTAAATGTAAGCGTAGTCCTTTCCTGTGTTAGTTTTGCGTTGAGCAGGCCAGTGAGTAGGCCTCGATTGGGCTAGGATGCCATGTGCTCGGCCTGGAACAAGTCTGGCAAGGCCGAAGGGAGGAGCTGCAGGGGGAGTGGCCGGTAAGCAACAAGCCGCCAATCAGAGCTCGAGGGGAGTGGCTCACCACGGCGACGGGAGGAGGGGCATGGAACATTCGGGTAAGGCCGGGGCGGGGCCATAAAACCCTGCCCCGGGCCCCCCGCCTCAGTTGAGTCGGAGCCCCTGAGTTGAGTCGGAGCCCCTGAGTTGAGTCGGAGCCCATGTGAGAGTCGGAGCCAGCGAGAGCCAGATAGTCAGTCAGAGTCGCCCAGACCCTGAACGAGTTGGAGTGCTTGAATTGAGTTGCTTGTTATAGCCTCGCTGTACACGAACATTCCCCGTGCCCTGTGCCCTGCGCTCTGCGGCTGTATTAATCGCGCTTGTGGAGATGATCCATTCCGGAGCCACCTACGCCAACGATCCTCCGACTTGGGCTTCCTGCATACGTGCCGTGACCACCAGAGGGCCACGCCGGGCGAGCTGTCCCGGAGCGACCGAGGGCATGGCGTGTTTGGCGTGCGAACTTCCTTCCTTATTTTTCCCCATGTGAGTGAGTGGGCCCTTTGTCTGGGATTTAATTACGATTGCTTAAGTGCCTGCTCTGTGTCTCTTTGCCTGTACATAGTAAATAAACCGTGTTCTTCCTCTTATTTGACTGTTCCCATCATTTCACAATTGGCTTAGAATCACATGAACAGAACCGCTCGAATCGGGTTCAATAAAAGGTAATGGCACGAGTCACGTGATACGCACACCGTTCGGGCGTACTCGATTAGCGTGGCTTGTGCGAGGTCCGGTCCCCGTTCCCGTGGCCGCGTGGGTACCAAAGGTACGTGCGGCGTCGACCCGATACCCTTTTCCACATTCGCTGCGGGGGTGGCGCCTCGGCCTCGTGGACACGAAGACCCGAGGGGAAAAAGGGGTTTAACCCCCCCTTTGTAACGTCGACGGG
This sequence comes from Myxine glutinosa, assembly GCF_964187855.1. Taxonomy (NCBI): domain Eukaryota; kingdom Metazoa; phylum Chordata; class Myxini; order Myxiniformes; family Myxinidae; genus Myxine; species Myxine glutinosa. The sequence continues at coordinate 114,463,993 of NC_136270.1, forward strand.
CTTCGGGAGATCCGCAACAATATATATATATATGATGATATGAAGGTCGCATAGTGACTGATATAAAAACCGAAAGGTTCACAGAGTTAAAAGTGTATGGAAGCCTCACTGCGTTGCCCTGATGAAGCCCCAACAAGGGCGAAACCAGGTCGGTAACTGTGAGTTTTGCATGCACTTGTGACAGTATCTGGATTTATAATCCGTAATGACGCACTGCTAGATGGTTCCTCTGGAGCTTTGCAGGCAATGCGGACATGCATGGCGATGACGGCATGTTGTCCGCTCATTAGGTTGGAGAACCAGATTACAGATACCATTATTAGTAACTCCCAACCGCAACCAGGTCGACTCCATATGATGAGTGGATACCAGAGATAACGTTACCGTGTGGCAGGCGGTGCTTATCGCTCCCAGCAAGGTGCAGCAGCAGCTGTATGGGACACCTTGCTGGCGGTTCTCCACTGATGATATGAAGGTCGCATAGTGACTGATATATATATATATATATATATATATATATATATATACATATATATATATATATATATACATATATATATATATATATATACATATATATATATATATATACATATATATATATATATATACACATATATATATATATATATACATATATATATATATATATATACATATATATATATATATATATATACATATATATATATATATATATATATATATATATATATATATATATATATATACATACATACATATTGTTACGGACACGGTTTTTGGATGTTATTTTACCGAGCGGTGGTGTATTTAACCGCGTCCGAACAGTTACTCCCCGATTAGAACCCGATTCCAACCGAACGTTGACTAATCGCGCTACAGATATTCAATTGGGAAACCTCTAAAGCGACCGAAAGAGAAGAAGAGAGAAGAAAGACAGAGTTTGGAGGAAGAACAGATTTATTATACACACACAAGCAATATTTTAGAGCGACCAATATTATTTACAGCAATAGATGGAAAAGAGCAGTCACACAGTGCATTGTTAACTTATTCTATTTCATTTACTTAATCCCCAAGACAAACGAGTAGGACAGGACGTTCACACTCACACGGTGGATATTGCAGGCAGGTAATGGCTCGAGGTTGATTGCTTGAGAGGAAGGCAAGGTCGGAGGCAGCAGCTTTCAACCCCTCGCGGTTTTGGCGGGAAAACCTCCGTCGCGTATCCGCGGCCGTCACGCGCTGGCTCGGCACACCTGCTCCTCTTCCTGGGGTGGAGCCGTCTCCCTCCGTTCAGCGCGTCTCTCCAACGACAGGGGATATTGCAGGCAGGTAGGTAGGGCTTGCGGTGGATTGCGCTCCTCTTCCAGGTCATCCCCCAGCGTATCTCTCAAGGCCTCTCCTTAAAGCAGTTCCTTACATTCGCTTTTATCACCTCCGGCGGAATTAAGCCGCCGGCTCCGAGGGCACGCCTACCGGGTCACTCACCGCGGTGTTGATTGGCTGTTAAGGCCGGTTCACTCCTGCCCTCTTCTGACGAGGTGGAGACACGCCTTTCTTCTCCAACCTTACCTCGTGGCCAATGGTGGTTGAAGAGAAAAACCGACCAAAATGCGGAAGGCAAATGGAAGGGAGGTTTTGGGGAAATTGGAAGGGCCTACGCTTATTTTGTTTGATACAATGCAAAGTCAATCTAGTGGAAAACACATACTTAGCCTACATGGAATAAGGAAATACACTATTTAAAAGATATATCGTGACCTGCGTGTATGTTCTATGAAATTAATTAGGAGGACGGCTGCGACCATTATTTACATTACCAGGATGTTACCATACCAAAACCATACTCTTCACATCCGTTACCCTTCCTCCAAAATTGTTACACTCCTCAAAACCCGTTACACTTCTCAAAACCCGTTACACTTCTCAAAATCGTTACACTGCACCCTCCTTTCTTCAGGCACGTCCTCGGGCCTACTAGACTTAACTGAGTGTGACATGTAGGTGTAATTCCCTCTACAATTAACCTGACCCTGAGTGTGACAATTTTAAAACACAAATAAGTATGTCCCCCTATTGCATTGCATCCTGTCTAACAGACTCAAGCCCACAGCTAACCGAATTACGGAATTATTCTGAAACTATACATTTACGGTGGGGAGCATTATTTACAATGACGTGATTTCTTATTTACAACGCAACCTAGGACCTGTGTGTTTTTTTTCTTTTCTTTTTAGGGAACAAGAGAAAGAAATTCCTGTTGGGAGGGAGGAGACAGCACGCATTGCATCGATGCACCAGTACCAATACCACCAAAGCACCCAAAAGCACCCAAAAGCACCACAAAGCACCACTCGGTGCGCAGTCACCATGGTTCATAATAAACACAACAAAACAACTGGTGGTGGTCTTCTCCTTGTCTGCTGGGCCGATGTTCTTCCTGACGTCTTCTGGCTTCATGCGGCCTATTTGGACATAATAAAAAGCACAACTTGTGTTCGTTTTTTATTATTATTTAGGGCCCCAGGGGCCAACTAAGGGTGGTCCACCTGTTTGGCATAGGTGCCACCTTACCGAGGTCCGCAAGCAAGATTCCCTGGCCACTATGGCCGGTCTCCAACAGAGGTGCTCTGCCCCAGAACCTGGGGTCCATCAAGTGGTACTTGGCCGCCGAACAGCGGTCCATAAAGTGGTACATCAACGCAATGCGTGCTGGTTCTGGGAATCTCGGGCGCACAATGGCCACCTCACGCACGCTCCCCTCGGCACCCAATGGCGCACAGGTCATGTGGGAGACAAAAGAAAGACAATTGAGCGAGGGGTAAGGTCACAAGGGTACACGTCAAACAAGGCAATGCAAGGTGAAATGCGTACGGAGGGCGAAGTGAGAAAGCTCGTCCCTACCGTACGTCACCCCCCTGTCACCTACACTACCCTTGCTCTTACCCCATATTTACAAAATCTACCCATTTACAAATTCGTCACTACTGTCACGTCTTCCCCATATTTCCCTTATACCAAATTCGTCACCACAATCCCTCTACTTCAAAAATTTGCCATCATCAATTCATCATCAATCCTCATAAGGAGGCAGAGATGGAACATCAAAGCACAATGTCACACCCACGTCATGATGCGTCTCACATTCCAAACATTTGCACAATAAAAAATAATAAAAACATGGCATGGTGTGGAGTACCTGTCACCTCAGGTGAGTGGATGCAGATGGTGCGAGGAGATCCTTCATCCTAACTATCCTCTAAATGACTTTAACACACTTTACACTACCCGGGGTCTTTCCCTGCCAATCCATTGGCCAACTTACACTATGGGTTCTAATAACCAATTCCCATTGGCCAAACTGTGGTGCTTTTCAATTTGGGGTCTCACTCCCCCGATTCATCTCCCGGTGCTCTAGCACAATTTCTGGGCTGCGACGTGTACCTCTCCCAACAGGTCTACCCACCTGCACACCTCCACCACTGTAGTTGCCACCCGAGCTTACCTAGCTCCTCACCCTAACCTAACTAACTGGGGACAGCCCCTCTCCTGGCTCTGTCACCCCTTGGTGCCCTCTGGCACTGGGCTACCCGGGTCCGTCCTCCGGATCCTCGGGCCCCATCCACACAACTACTACCGGCTCCCAGAGCCCACCTGCGGCCTCACCTGGCCGACATCCTTACAGTGGTGGAGTGCCCAAACCAACTACACACACTAACAGGCTACACGCCCAGCCATTTCCACAACACCAACGCACCCATCCACATACCATTCTGTCACCCGCACCACAGATGCCAATATCCAACTACAATTTACCTATACCCTCTACCTAACACTTACACTACCCGCCCCGGGTATCCGTGATGGGGGTCCACTCTTCCCCCATTCACACCTTCGCACCATCCACTCCACTCCACAATTTCCACCATACTCACTCCACGACCATCCATTCCAATACTCCATACCATTTATTCCATACACCTGTCTTTCATTCACCTGTCGTTGCACACCTGTGCAATCATACCTGGTGCCACCTGCACCCTCCTTTCTTCCTGGACCATTTGGTCAACACAACACGCAATCACCACTACTCCCTCATACACTGCTCCACACACCTGTTCAGTTGCACACCTGTGCAATCACACCTGTTCCATTCTCACCCGTTCAATCCTCACACACACGGCATCATCTCAGCTAACTACTCCCCTCTGAAACTTGCGCTTCCCAGTCGTCCCTTTAAACTATTGCGCTCCCACGTCATTATAATCCACACTAATCTACCTGCGTCCCCACTACAGGTATCAGTCACTAACTAAACTTAACGTTACCTAATGTCAATCTTCGCTAGATCCCTACACACCATATCCTAACCCACCCGGGCTAGTTTTCACTGCCATACACCCCATAATCTAGTGCTCCTTTGCCCCCACGTCTGTGAGGGATGACAGCGTTGCCATCCCACCACCGCGGGGCATCTCACTACCATCCCCCCAGTCCTCTGACGCTACGAGCCCCCGTCGCAAGAGGTACTGGGCCCTGCCTCGGCATCTAGAGCCGAGGCGATCCATGAGGGCGCCTGCTCGCCGGCATAAGGTCTTATCCGGTCGGCATGGACGATCCGAGGGGGGGTCCGTGGCCCCATTTTGATCTTAATGACCACGTCACAGATTTGCGACAGGACGACTCCCGGGCCTTGCCAGGGGGAGGTGAGTTTTGGGCACCTTCCCTTCCGCCTCCGGGGATTAAAGAACCAAATCTTCATCCCCGGAGCGTATTGACTCCCCTGGCTCCGGTCGTCGTACCTGCGCTTCATCTTGGCCCCCGCCAGATGGAGCTGGCGGCGGGCGAAGGCATGGACCCGCTCCATGCCTTCCTCCAGGTGACGTGCGTAACCCTCCCTCGGCGGTGTTACCGTGGTGTCTGGCACGGGACCGCATAGCAAGTCGGCGGGAGCCCGTAACTCCCGCCCATACATAAGCAACGCTGGACTGCATGCGGTGGCCCCGTGCTGGCTAGTTCGGTAGGCCATCAACAGGTACGGGAGATGTTCGTCCCAGTCATCCTGACGGGTGGTGGTGAACAATGCCAGTTGTTGGATCAATGTTCGATTGAACCTTTCCACCATCCCGTCAGATTGTGGCCGCAAGGGCGTGGTCCTGGTTTTTCGAATTGACAGGAGTCTGCACACATCTTTTAGTAATTGGCTCTCAAAATTTCGACCCTGATCGGTGTGCAGCTCCTGTGGAATCCCGTGCCGACATACAAATCCTTCTACGAAGGCCTGTGCTACCACCCCTGCTTCTTGGTTGGGGAGGGCATAGGCCTCCGGCCACTTGGTGAAATAGTCCATTACAACGAGGATATACTTATTACCTTGGCGGGTGCGGGGCAGCGGTCCTAGTATATCCATAGCCACCCGCTCAAGGGGGGCCCCCACCTGATGTAATTGAAGGGGGGCCCTCATCCTCCGCGCTGGTCCCTTTTTGGCAGAACAGGCGTCGCATCTCCGACACCAGTCCTGTATGTCGCGCCCCATATTCACCCAATAGAACCTCCGGCGGACCCGGGATATTGTCTTTGTCCTGCCCAAATGGCCGCCGGAGCGGGTACCATGCACCTGTTGCAATATGACGTTCTTGAATTTGTCAGGGACTATCACCAGCCAGGAAGTTCTATCAGAGGGAGCCTCCACCCACTTGCGATACAAGATGTTGCCTTTCAATTCCAGGGTCTGCCACTGAGCCCAATACGCCTTTGTTTGCGCCCCGAGGGGGGTGACCTCTTCCCCCTTTGGTCTTTGCCCCAATTTGACCCATTGGAACACCGGCCCCAGAACGGGATCCTCCTGCTGGGCCGTGCTCCAAGCCAACTCACCAAATTCCTCGTCCGCGGTTAGTGGCAAAATTGGCCCTCTCACCCGGGTTGCCCGGACGACGAGGATCGGGGCGGAATCGCCCAATTGCTCCCTCTCCTCGTGTCTCGCACAAAATTTACAGTTTTCCCCCAGACAAGGACGCCGAGAGAGTGCGTCCGCATTACCATGGGCCTTCCCGGCCCTATGGGCCACATCAAAATCGTACTGCTGCAACTTTTCCAACCACCTTGCAATTTGGCCCTCCGGTTCCTTGAACCGAAGGAGCCATTGCAAGGAGGAATGGTCAGTTCTAACCAAAAATTTCCGCCCGTACAGGTACGGGTGGAAATGGTTCATGGCAGCCAGCATGGCCAATAACTCTTTGCGAGTGACGCAATAATTTCGCTCGGGCCTACTTAAGGCCCGACTATAGTAACCAATCACTCTCTCCACGCCCTCCTGTGTCTGAGACAAAACTGCGCCCAATCCTTCCTGGCTCGCATCCGTGTCCAGGGTAAATGTCCCGTCACTAGTGGGGTAAGCTAGAAGGGGCGCGGATGTTAGACACCCCTTCAATTTTTGGAAGGCCTCGTGGCACTCCCGTGTCCAATTAAATCGCGTCCCCTTCTCCGTAAGCCGGTGGAGGGGACGGGCCAACTCTGCAAATTTCGCCACAAAGCGCCGGTAGTAGGAGCAGAGTCCCAAAAATCCCCGCACCTCCTTGATGGTACGTGGTGCGGGCCACTCCTCTACCGCTTTAATTTTGTCTGGGTCCGTTTTTACCCCCTCGCGGCCGATCACGTGACCTAGATAGGCCACCTCTCTTGCAAACAAGGTGCACTTACTCGGGTTCAGCTTCAACCCTGCCTGTCTGAGGCACCCGAACACCTGGTCCAAATTAGCTACGGCCTGGGGGAACGTTTTGGCATGTACTAGGACGTCATCCAGGTACACCAGGCATGATTGCCATGGCATGCCGCCTAGTACATGCTCCATCAATCTTTCAAAGGTGGCGGGGGCGTTACACAAACCAAACGGCATCACAGTAAACTGATACAGTCCCTTACCTGTGGAAAATGCCGTTTTCTCCTTCCCTGCCCTATCCATCTCCACCTGCCAATACCCACTCTTGAGGTCCAAAGTCGAGAACCAATTTGAGCCCGCAACGGCATCGAGGGTGTCATCAATTCTTGGCAGGGGATATGAGTCCTTGAGTGTCACGTTGTTTAGCTGGCGATAGTCCACGCAGAACCGCGTGGTCCCATCCTTCTTTTTGACCAGCACAACAGGTGACATCCAAGGACTTCCCGAGGGCTCGATCACACCTGCGTCGAGCATTTTTTCAACCTGCTCGTCAGCTTCCGCCCTCTTGCTCCAAGGGAGCCGTCGGGCGGCCTGACGAATAGGCCGGGCCTCACCGGTGTGGATCTGATGTTTCACCAGGCCCGTACGTCCAATATCCTCGGTGGACAAGGAGAAGAGGTCCAAATGGGACCCAACCAGTTTGTGTAAGGCCTCCCTCTGGGTACCTCCCAACTCTACACTACTACGATTTACCATCTCGCAAATGGGATCGGGCCAATTCCTAGAACTTATTGAAGGCTCCCCCTGGGGCCGGCTCGGCTGGACGTTCTCGCCCCTCACTGACGCGACTTCTCTAACTGGGGTGCAGCCTGCTACCTTCGTGCCCCTTCCTATAGTGCGTGGTTCTGTGCTAATATTAATTACTCGGACGGCCACCACCGGCCCGTCCGTTTTTACAAGGGTACGGCCCACGATTAAACCCGGTATGGATAGCGCTGCCACCGGTTCGACCAGGCCGCAGGATTCCTGCCATGTCGGGCGAGCTGACCATCGGGCCGGCACGATGGCCTCGGCCCCCGGAGGGATGGTCACGGCCTCAGGAGCCTCCAGCTCCACCCTCTCGGCCGTGCTCACCCCCTCCAATGGTAGCTCTTCCACTCCCCATCGCAGGATCCCCCGACTCAAGTCGATTTTACAACCGCTGGCAGTCAACAAATCCAACCCTATTAAGCACGGGTCGTACACCTCCGCCACCCAAACCTCTATCTCTTCCTTTACCGATCCCAACTTGAGGGTCACAAAACCACGCCCTATGATCGGAGCCGTTGCCCCGGTAGCCAACTGCAAACTATGATTTTCCAGACGCTGGATTTTACCCCAGCCGTCTGCACTCGAATTAAGGACCACGGGGCTGATGATCGTGGCGCTGGCTCCCGTGTCCACCACGGCGTCCACCCCCACGCCGGCAATTTTGCACCGAATCGTCAAACTACCCGTCCCAATTCGGCCACAATGAATGACCTGTCGCGTCAACGAGGGCTTCTCCCCATCCCCTACTGCCGAACACCGCCCTGCATGCCCGGCACGTTCTAGTTTCCCGGGTCCTGGCGGGGGGGTGTCTGAGGTCGGCTAGGCCGATCGATACTGGGCGGAGTTGAGGGCATCGGCTGGCGGGGAACGTCCCGGCGCGGAGCTCGACACTCCCACGCACGGTGACCCATCCGAGCACAATTATAGCACCTCACCTGGTAAGGTGCTTGCCTCCGGTATTCCAAATTCCCCCCCCTGTATGTCCGAATTGGGGTACTCTGTCGGGGACTACCGGGTGCCACCGCTGGGGCCGCCTGCCATGGTCCAGGTCCCGCCAGGCGCCGATCCACTAACCTCCGGACCATGCTCTCCAGGTCAGGGCCCCCGTCGGGGGCGGGCCCCCTTGGGGGGCCGCCCCCCATCACGGGCCCCATCTGACGCACCGCCACTGCATGGCGCTCGCCTCCCCGGGCCAGGGGCCTCGCTGCTTCCCAACGGGCTGCAGCGTCGGCCGCCTGACTCATGGTTTGCGGGCGCCACATGGCGAGCTGTTGCCGGAGCTCCAGATCCGGAAGGGCCTGAATAAAGTGATCCAGCGCCAGGCTTTCCTGGGAACTCGCTGCCATGTCCGCGTGTGCAATCCCGACCGCGCGGCGAATATCGTGAGCAAGTTCCCCGATGGTCTCCTGGGGCTTGCGTTTTCGCTGCGCAAGTTGGGCTTTAACAAGCTCGCTTTGCTGTTCAATGCCGAACCGATTAATTAATGCCGCACGGAGAGCTGGCAGGGTGAGGGCACCCGGTGGTAAAGCCGTCAGCACCTCCGCCGCCGCGCCGCGCAGTGCCCCCACCAGGTGTACTCCACCTTCGTCCGGATTCCAACCGTTGCCTTTACACACGTACTCAAACTGCGCCAGGTACGCCCTCAAATCACTCTTGCCGTCATACGGCGCGAGTGGGACCTTGTGGGCGCCCGAAGGTCGGACCCCGCGCGTCACTCCTTGCGGGATCAACGCGGGACCAAACCGTTCGGGCTCCCACAGTACGCTATTCCCGGGGGGCTCCCGCGCGTCCCCCGTCCCTCCAAACACTACCCCTCCTGGTGTCGATGCCTGGGTCGCCCCTCCGCAACCCGCTACCCACGCCATACCCCCACAGCCTTGCTCACCAGCACCCCCCTCACTCCCCATAGCCAACCCTCCTTGCACACCTCCTCTGTCCATACACTCCGGACCAGTCATACATCTTACCATTGGTCCCTCACGAACACCCGGGTCTACACCACCCCCCAAGCCGACTGAATCTCCCCTCACATCATGTACATTGCCACTCACCTCCGTACCTCGTCGCACCTCCTCTACCACCTGCAAACTTTTTATTTGGTTAGTGAGCACCGCATCATGATTTGAACACAGACCTTGTACATATTCCATGACTTCCTCCTTTATCTCCCTCTTAGTTTCCCTCCGTCTCTTCTTAATTTCACTCACCCCTTCTTCCACCTCCTCTAATTTTTCCTTTACCTCCTTCAGCTCCCGGTGCGCCCCCTCTATTTCTTCCTCCATCGCTACTTTAACCGTTTCTATGTGCGTCCTTACCTCCCGGTCCTTTGTCTCCATTACTTCTGTCACCTCTTCCAACCTCTTCGTCAATCCCTCATGTACCATTTGACATTCCTTTTGTGTCGCTATTAATTCATTTTTAATGTCCTTTTGTGTTGCTTTTAAACCCCCGATGATTGCAGTGTTCTTTTCCACTTGGTCCGCTAGTTCCTTTTGTCCCACTGTCAGCTGTTCTACTCCTTTCGTCAGATCTTCTATTCCCCCCTGTAACTTTGCCGTATTATTTCTCACCTCTTTCTCTATACGCTTTTCGCCTCGCTTTACCTCCTCGCGCAGCCCCGAGACCTCCTCACTCACCCCTCGTCGTATTTCCTCCATCTGGTTCCCCATCTGTTCGATTTCCCGGGCGGATTGTTCCCCTATTTCCCGCAATTTGTCCTCCATCCTATTTTCTAACCCCATTAACCCATTTTTCACCCCCTCTAACTGATTCTCCTGGGCAGCCATTCTATTTTCCACCCCCATTAACCCATTTTTCACCTCTTTTATCCCGTTGTCTAACCCCTCTCCGGTACCCCTCGCTTCGTCCCTCATTACCCCCATTTGGTTTCCCATCCTGTTTTCCATCCCTTTGAAATTATCGTCTGTTTTTACCATAAAGGCCATCATCTGTTTCATAAACAGGTTCCAATTCATTGGCATCTCGGGTTCGGCTACCGCGACCATGGGCGTGGCTAAATTTGGTGCCGCAACAACCATGTGCGCGAGGACGCCATCTTGTGCACCTGATACACCCTCAACCACACCTTCTTTACTGCTCTCCTCCTCCCTTTCTTCCACATACATTTCCCCTGGTTCCTGGGTTACCCCTAACCCGTCTATCTCCCCCACCGACATCCGATCGCCTTGATTGTCCATGGCGCGATCTCAAAATTCGGGTTTTATAAAACAACACAATTTCGGCAGCTCGTAATTTTGACCAAGATTTTTTTTTTTTAAATTTGGGCCTAACAAATTTAGTCCCGGGTCCGAATCCGACTCCTCGACACCAATTGTTATGGACACGGTTTTTGGATGTTATTTTACCGAGCGGTGGTGTATTTAACCGCGTCCGAACAGTTACTCCCCGATTAGAACCCGATTCCAACCGAACGTTGACTAATCGCGCTACAGATATTCAATTGGGAAACCTCTAAAGCGACCGAAAGAGAAGAAGAGAGAAGAAAGACAGAGTTTGGAGGAAGAACAGATTTATTATACACACACAAGCAATATTTTAGAGCGACCAATATTATTTACAGCAATAGATGGAAAAGAGCAGTCACACAGTGCATTGTTAACTTATTCTATTTCATTTACTTAATCCCCAAGACAAACGAGTAGGACAGGACGTTCACACTCACACGGTGGATATTGCAGGCAGGTAATGGCTCGAGGTTGATTGCTTGAGAGGAAGGCAAGGTCGGAGGCAGCAGCTTTCAACCCCTCGCGGTTTTGGCGGGAAAACCTCCGTCGCGTATCCGCGGCCGTCACGCGCTGGCTCGGCACACCTGCTCCTCTTCCTGGGGTGGAGCCGTCTCCCTCCGTTCAGCGCGTCTCTCCAACGACAGGGGATATTGCAGGCAGGTAGGTAGGGCTTGCGGTGGATTGCGCTCCTCTTCCAGGTCATCCCCCAGCGTATCTCTCAAGGCCTCTCCTTAAAGCAGTTCCTTACATTCGCTTTTATCACCTCCGGCGGAATTAAGCCGCCGGCTCCGAGGGCACGCCTACCGGGTCACTCACCGCGGTGTTGATTGGCTGTTAAGGCCGGTTCACTCCTGCCCTCTTCTGACGAGGTGGAGACACGCCTTTCTTCTCCAACCTTACCTCGTGGCCAATGGTGGTTGAAGAGAAAAACCGACCAAAATGCGGAAGGCAAATGGAAGGGAGGTTTTGGGGAAATTGGAAGGGCCTACGCTTATTTTGTTTGATACAATGCAAAGTCAATCTAGTGGAAAACACATACTTAGCCTACATGGAATAAGGAAATACACTATTTAAAAGATATATCGTGACCTGCGTGTATGTTCTATGAAATTAATTAGGAGGACGGCTGCGACCATTATTTACATTACCAGGATGTTACCATACCAAAACCATACTCTTCACATCCGTTACCCTTCCTCCAAAATTGTTACACTCCTCAAAACCCGTTACACTTCTCAAAACCCGTTACACTTCTCAAAATCGTTACAATATATATATATATATATATATATATATATATATATATATATATATATATATATATATATATATATATATATATATATATATATATATATATATATATATATATATGTATTGTTACGGACACGGCTAGGATGTTATTTGCCGAGCGGATGGCCGCCGCGCCCGAACAGTTACCCCGACTAACCCGATTCCTGAACGTTGGCCGAATCGCGCCACAGATATTCAATGGGGAAAAGACTAAGGCGACACGGATGTGAAGAAGAAGAAGGAGAAATAGGGAATATGAATATAATTTATTTGCTATTTACAGGACCAAAGAAACCAAGGAGAAGGAAGGATAATAAAACAATTTACAGAAGAAATCAGAGACACAGTGAAAATACTAGCTTAACTAAACAGGCTTAACTTAACCCAGGGACAAGACAAACAAAACAAACTCACGTACACAAGAAGGATAGAATGGCAGGAATGAATGCTGGAAGGAGGAATGGGAAGGTTCAGCTGGGGCAGATGGTTCGGGCTCGATTCCGCACGGGACGTCGGGCTGGACCTCGACGGCCACCGATGCCACCGCAATCTGGTTCCCGTGGGGTAACGGGTCGAAGCGGCCTGGTGGAGTCAACTGCTGGTGGAGCCAAAACTACTGGTGGGGCGCAACTCTTTCGTTGCACTTCTTACTTCGCACTTCTGTCAAAGGCTTCCCCGCGCTTCTTGTTTCGCACTTCTGTCAAGGCTTCCCCGCGCTTCTCTCGCACTTCTCCGAACTCATCTTAGGTGGGGGCGTTTCCCATGGGTTATATATAGCCCCACCCTTGAACCTTTTCGAACCTCCCCGATCGCTCTTCCTCCGCCCTCTCAAACCAAACCCCTCGTGCTTGGTTGGTTGTTCGGGGCTGGCTCCCTCCTCCCCTCTATGACGAGGTGGAGACCCGCCCTTCTTCTCCGAGCCGGAGCACATGGCGAATGGAGTCGCGGAGGGAACAGTTGGCAATTTGCTGGAAGGGGAATGTGAAGGTAAAGGGGATCTACTCTTATTTAATGCAGTGCAATGGAGTATTTAATTAATGGAAGAACAGCCTTACACTAATACACATAATAAGGATATATCTACTGAACAGGGATATATGGTGTCCTTCGTGTATGCTTTATGGAATTAACTACGGGAACGCCCTTTGATCTTTATACAACAACAATTGCAGGAAGGAGGGTGACATTTTACAACTATTCACTACACAACAATAAAAAAAAACAACATTCTCATATCCACAACAATATATATATATATATATATATATATATATATATATATATATATATATATATATAGACTTCCGTTGAACTTGGGGCCGACTCAGAAGAAGACCTTTGTTGGTCGAAAGCTTGTCGACAATTAAAGATCGACGTCCTGAAGCTACGTCCGCATCTTATTTAATCTAACGATTATTTATTCAATGCAAATGAGACGCCCTGCTCGTACTGTGGAGTTTCTACTATTTCTTACAGTTACATATATATATATATATATATATATATATATATATATATATATATATATATATGTATATATATATATTGTTACGGATCTCTACATCGGCCTTTTTCCCCTTAAGAAGGGGGGATTAATCCCCTTTTGTTTTTGACGGACCGACGTGAGTCCTGAAGTTGCACAAGCTCCCTCCGGAGAGCCAGGTGCACAACCTCGTTCGCGACCGCGGACAGATGTTAATTGCCGAGCGGTTTAGCAACCGCGGCACGAACCATTAACAAGAACTAGACCCGATTCTCATTCGTTGGCCAAATCGTGCCACAGGTATTCAATTGGGAAATCACAAAGACGACCGGACGAGTATGAAGAAGAAGAACGAAGGTAGGAAATACAAATATAATTTATTACTAATGTTATGTACACAATCAAAAGAAACCAAGGAGGAGGAAGGATAAGAAAATAAAGACAGAAAGGATGGAAGGACCAGAAGACACAGTGCAATTACTAGCTTATACTATGCAGTCTTACTTAACCCCAGGACAAGACACACAGAACAAACTCACGTACACGAATGGATGGATGAGGCCAGGCATGGATGATTGGAAGGGGAGGAAGGTTCGGCTGGACACGGGAGGACGGCCGGGCCGGGAGTGAGCAGCCGCCGCCCTTCCTCAATCGTGTTCGCCCGGCGGCGTTGCTTTGCAAAGCTCAAAGCTGCGGTGGTCACAACTGTGGTGGACTCAAAGCTGTGATGGTCTCAATGCTCATGTGTGCTTCTCTTTCCCTCAATCACCTCCTTCCTCCACTCGTCTCTTCTTCTGGTCTCTACTCGTCTCAAGTGGGGTGCGTCGCGTGCTCTCCAAGGACTCATCTCTGGTGGGGGCGTCCCGCCCCGGGTTATATAGGCCACACCCTCTCAAGCCATACCCCTGAGCCTTGGTTGGTCGTTCTGAGCTCCACCCTTCATGATGAGGTGGGGGCCACGCCTTTCTTCTCCGAACCAACCGCGTGTTTAATGGAGGGCGAATGCAGTTGGCAATCGAAGCTTTGGGAATGGGGGCTTTGGGAATGAAAGGGAATCTACCTTATTTGAATTCGGTGCAATGCAGTGTCAATTAATGGAAGACACAGCCTTAAACTAATACACACAATAAGGAAATAACTATTTAGAAGGGTATATGATTTGCTACGTGTATGTATATGGACTAACTAAGAGGACGACCTTTGACCTTTACACTACGGAGGGTGATATTTACAACAATTCTCAAATCCACAACAATATATATATATATATCTATATATATATATCTATATATATATATACAGTATATATATCTATATATATATATATATATATATATATATATATATATATATATATATATATATATATATATTGTTACGGATCTCAAACGTCGGCCTTTTCCCCTTACCAAGAGGGGGTTAATCCCCTTGTCTGTTACTGACCGACATGATCCTGAAGTTACCCCGTTCCTTCCGGTCGGTATTAGGTAGGGTTGCTGGTCAATTTGGTCCTGTTACCTAATAACCAACCTGTTATTACCAACACCGACCGTGAAGCAAGGAGATAACCTCCCACCCGAGCCGCAGCGTTAGTGGATACGCCGAGCGAAGCGAGCTGCGACTCGGGCCGTTAACAATGACTAGACCCGATTATAGCGGTTCCTGTCGTGTCACGTTTACCCAATGGAAGAAAGGACGGATGCGACCGGATAAGAGGAAGCCAGAGTATAGGAAGAACAAAGATGGGTTTATTAACTATATACAAGAAAGAAGAAGAGGAAACGAAAGAATGTACAGGATAGGAAGAGGAAGAAGCAGCACACAGGGCAGTCTTAAAACAGTCTTATTCTTAATACCCAGGACAAACATACACACTCACACGGGGATTGTAGATGGTTGATGGAACAGGTAGAGGGTCCGGCGATGGGGTCCAGGCTCCGGTCCAATGACGAAACCCGGCAGGCAGCTCCGCATGTAGTTGAGCGCGACCGGACAGTTTTATATAGCGGGGGGAAGCTGGTGTCCTGCGTACGTAATATGTGCACACTTGTGCCAAACGCCCTCTCTCCAAAGTCCTCCTTTGATAAAGGTGCGCTCTCCCAATTGTCCAATGCAACGCGCGTTTCCCAGCGAGTCCTTACCAAGCGCTGCCGTATCTCTCCAACCAGCGCGCCTCCGACAAGTCCTCCAAGTAGTTCTCTTAACAGCGCCAGCACGTGAGTCCTCTAAGTCCTTTCAGATCCAGCCTTCCACTCGAGTGCTTCGCGAGAGTCCTGTGAAAGGGCTTTGCATTCGCGCTTATATAACTCGCCCAGCGATCACTCCGTGAGCTCAAACACCACGCCTGTCGGCGATGTCACCTCAGCCCTGGTTGGCTGGTGAGGGCTTACCGGCCACGCCTTTGACGACTGGATGACGTGGCCACACATTCTTCTTGGCGTTCCGCCCCCTTTTCTCAGGCCTAACCGCGTGGCTTATGGCGGTGCTTGGGCGGAAGCCCAGCGAGGCTGCGAACAGCTAACAAAGGCGTGTAACAAATTGAGAAGGGCCATGAGGCACCGACTGTAGGGGCGCATAATGGCGTCGCTTGGAGAGGGAGGTTGACAAAATGAACGGAATGGGCTTTCTCCTTATTTGATTGACACAACGCAGATTCAACTATTGGAAACACGGCCTTATCTAAAACACATATTAATGAAATAACTGGAATCCTATGGTGGCCTACGTGTTGCTTGTGGACTAACTAGGGGTGCTACCTTTAACCTTTAATAATGTCATATTTACACAAGTGTGGGTTCTAAAAACCGCAACAATATATATATATATATATATATATATATATATATATATATATATATATATATTGTGTACAAACTAGAGTCAAGTCCAGAGTCAAGTCAAGAGTTAAGTCAAGGCTTATGGAAGAGCTAGAACACAAAACGGATCAGGACACAACATGACAAATGGAACAGCAGAAAGAGAAGGGGGAAATGCCAACAGCAAGGCTGAGGGAGAAAATAGACGGAAACGAACAACAAGGGATGCATGGGTACCGTTGAGCAGTAGGGGGGAATGCAGGTGATGGATATCATAGAACAGAAGTAATAATACCTGGGATAACAGGAGCGAAAATGAAGCACATGCAATCAAAAACAGAGGCCGAAGTTACAAGCTGATGCACATTCCTTTGTTCTGTGAATGGCATCCTGAAATTAATACTTAGCATACAGGTTGTCCTGCATTGCAGCTCTGCTGGTGTGTTCACTCATCCTCAGGTATTTGTGCTACTTGCAGAACAGCTTCTTGCTCTTGTCATTTAACCAAGGCTGGTCTCCTGGTCTGATCGTGGTAAAGTAGTGAGGCATGTGCCTGGCCATTAAGATGCCGCTGGTGAGGATAGACCTCTCTGCCTCTGCTGAGGGCCCACAGCAACTCACGGATGCCCAGCTTTGTGTTGCCATACCTGTCCTCAGTCTCTCCCACCTATAAACACACCTTCCTCTCCATGTAGATCATAAGTTTGTTTATGCAAGAGCTATTTCATACCTTCAAATCCTATCAAGGACAGATATTTCCGTGACAAGCCGCAGGTTGGTAATTACAGAGTCAACAAAGTTGTATTTTCAAGTTGGAGCTCAACAAAGTCAGAGCTACTTCTTTCATAAGTTGACATAGGTCTAGTCTGGCAACAACGTCCTTCAGGACTCAGTGGTAATATATCCAAGCAATTTTTGATGGACACCATTGAAATCACCCACACAAAGTGCGTTTTGTGGCCCTGACTCTTCCATCTTCTTCCACATTTCGAAGAGACATTCATGTAATCGTCATCAATGTCTCACCGAACTTCAGCTGGTAAAATCGCATTCTTCTTCCACATTGGGCAGTCCTAATATGTCCGGGATGCATTATAAGCTAGTCACCTTATAATACATTCCAGACAGCTTGTTGAAATGGTATCTACACCAAAATCGAGGCAAATTCCAGTCCCAAACACAGTTAAGCAACAGCGTTAACGACCGGTGTAAGGAGATTCCCAAAGGAGATTAACACAGACCACCACCTTCAAAAAAAGACAATGTGCAATATCACAACAAGGCTTTGTTGTTCACAAAAAAAGACATACAAGGCTTTCATCCGCAGCTCAATGGAATACTGCTCTCCCCTCTGGGCTGGTGCTCCTGCCTCAAACCTAGCTCGGCTTCACGCTGTTGAAACCAAAGCTTTCAGAATCATTGGAATCTTCCGCGATGAAGCGAACTCCGAGGGCCTTTCACTCACTCACCGCAGGCAGGTTGGTGGTCTTTCTGTCTTCTACCGACTCCTCTCTGGCCTTGCTCCCCCAGCTCTGTCTGTGCTCTGTCCCCAAAATATTACTGCAGGTCGCACAAGATCTGGCAGCAACCCTCTTATGGTTAAACTGCCAAAATCAAGACTCTCTGCTCACCTTCACGTCTTCATTCCTCTTTTCTCCTGCCTCTGCAACAAACTCCCGCACTCTCTTCAATCCCACTCCTCCCTCCAGGTCTTTAAAACAGCTGTTGACTACCATCTCTTGTCTTCCCCAATCCAAAACCTTGAACTTTTCTACCCCCGTCAATTCACCCCATATCCACTTTTTTGAAATACCGACTTCTTTCATGGAAGTCCTAGCAGTGTTCATGTGTTTTATACTTCTCCCACCCCCCCCCCCCCTTCCCATGCCTCCTCCCCCCAAACCCCCTCACCCCCACAGATCTCCCGATGTCCCTGTTCTCTGCTTTTCAACTTGTGTGCTTCTCTCTCTACCCACCTTGTCTCCCACTCCCTTGATCATAAGTTTTTATGTCAGTTTGTTTTTATGTGATTAATGTTAGCTCTTACACGAGCCTCGGTCATGTACACAAAAAATAATAATAATAATAATCAGAACATGCAAAACTATACCCATTGATGCAAAGCTCTCCATCAACATCAACATACGACAGGTCAAATAGAAATTACACATTTGGTGTCTTCAAAGTCATAACTGTAATGTGATGGTCGAGGAATCCTAGCCAAACATAATGTGGTTTTGCAGGACTCATAGAAAAATTTAAAGTCCCAGCTGACGTCACAATCGACTTTTATTGTGAGGTGGGTCAATAAAAAGTGCTTTGTCGTCATGGAAACGGTGTGTAGAATAAACGATGGGAGTAACCAGATACAATAACCACTTACCCATTAGAGAAAAAACAAGTTCTATGACCCAGAAAATAAGTTGGAAAATAAAAGTGAGCACAAAAGCTGAATAATAAACACAGAATGCAGACAGTTTCAGATGCAGAGTAGAAAAACTGCTTGAAAGGGGTACCCAATTATCGTACTAAGAACAGCTATGGGAGTCATGTGGTTGGTTCAATGAATCGTTTTATAAATTCATCCTCTATGCATTTATACTGTTGTTGTTTGAGGTTTGTCATCGTCCAAACCACTTATTAGTGACATTTTAATTCCATCTGTTTATTTTAATGACTAGTAGGATAATTCCGCTGGGAGTAAACTCAACTTGATTAATAGCAGATTCATCCCAAAAACTGCTATCCGGTGCGGTGCCAGCAGGGGGCAGTGCATTGTAGAGCATGCTGGTGCAAGGATAGGTTCAGTCGGCTGTCTCATCTTCAAAGTGTGCATTAATTACACAAGAGGGTAATTTTGCACTGTCTTCACATTTCTGATTAACTGCTCGACGGAGTGGAGCGTTGACCGTTTTCCTTGTTCGGACTTCTGCTCTACAAATGTCACAGTATTTCGAATGTTTTTCAACGGTAAGGCTGCCTCAGATGAGATGATTTGAGCTAAATGTTAATATTTGTGTTGCATTTTGATGTATTTTGCTCGCCAAGCAATAGACTTAACACCTGGAGTCTTTACGTCACTAAAAATGTCAAGGGAGAGAGGGGGTAAGGGGAGGTAAACAACCTCAACACCCAGGAACTTCTGGAACATTTCTCAGCACCCAACCTCCTCCTCCTTCTTCTTGTCGGATTGGTCTTTCTCACCCCATACAAGAGAAGACCCATAATGGAAACCAATTGTGTTATCTCGTCTGTTTGTTTTGGCAGAGTGGCATATTTATGGAAATGATCAGGAAACAGTTGCAGCCAAATCGTGTGTACAAAGTTGCTGAAGGAAAATTGGCCTCCAGAGACAAAGAAAGAAAGAAAGACAGAAAAAAAAACAAGAAAAAGTTCTTGGCTGGAAGAATCTATAAAATTCATAGCTCCCACTGTGCCATCTTGGAAGCCCTCCGACCTCAGTCGAGGCCTAAATCACAGGCTCAAAATGAGCCATGTCCTGCCTCTGGCTGTTAGACAGATTGCCTGCTCTTTGTTTTTCCTTCCTCTTTTACTCTTTCACTTTATCTTATTTTTTATTTTTACAGAAAACAGTTGAACTTCCTCTTCTTCAAAACAGGCGACGTGTGAACCACCTGAAGCCCTTTTCGGTGCGTCTCAACGTCAAAGAAGTTGTGGAATGCAACATCGCCATTTGCTATTTTGAATGACGTTCACACATTGACCGCTGTCTATGTCCCTATTAAAGTCACAACAGAATTTGCCAGCACAGCCGAAGTCGAATTGTTCAATAAGTCAGAAGCCTCTTTGTTTCTTTTTTTCTAGCGTTGGCTTATATAATAGACAAGGCAAATCTGACTTGTTCACACATGCAAACTCTCTGAGGGTCTGAGCTTGGATGGCAATGCGGT
Organism: Myxine glutinosa; assembly: GCF_964187855.1. NCBI lineage: Eukaryota > Metazoa > Chordata > Myxini > Myxiniformes > Myxinidae > Myxine > Myxine glutinosa. Next base: position 114,484,194 of record NC_136270.1, read on the forward strand.
GGCATCACCCATGTTTAGAGATGGAATGATGATCCAGAACCTGACCCGCATGGAGGTTTCATGCTCCGCCAGTGGCCCAGGCAAGTCGGTGGGAGGCCGGTTCTGATTTACAGCTATCTGCCGCACAATAAAAGGGCCGCCATGGCCAGCCTGCTGTGGAACTAGCTTATTTTCCTTTGGAGCTCGACTGTAAAGTAGGCCCGAGCCTGCACAGTGCAAAGCATCATTTATCTACCTCCCCAACTGCCTTTTCCTCAGCACAGTCCCATTTATCCGCATCAGTGTGATAAAACTGCCATTAATTTGCTTTCCAAGGAACGGTTCCAAAAAAGATGCTTCTCCAAATTACTACAGTAGGCCCACATTTCATCCAGATTTGGAAACCAGAACCATATTGCTTTGGGCCTAGGCTGCTACTTCCAATAATCTCTCAAATTGTCATTACAGTTTCTTGTCTTGTCATCGCAAACCCACTGCTTTTAATACATTTTGAAGCTATTTAGTCATCCATTGACAAAGCTCGATTTTTTTGTCCTTCCTCATAAAGTTGCGTAGAATTAGTTCAACTCTTTGCAATTTGCTGCGTCAATTGCGTGAAGAAGTAGACCTTCACCATTTGGTAAATCCACAAGTGGAATTGAACTGAGGCAGTCCAATCAGCAATGAATGAAACACGACCGACTGGGACTGCTTCCGAGTTATGAATCTCAAATGCCACGTTGAAGCCCGCGGGCGAAGTGCAGAGCAATAACTAAGCCTCAGCCATGCCTCAACATATGCCATTCGGGCTGCCTCATAGACGTGATGCTCTGTGCCTCTGATAGATTCTCCAACACCGGTCGGCGCAGTTGCAAGGCATTATGTCGGCAAACAACTAGGGCTGCACATTGAGCATGAAAATGAGGGTGAAGTGGCAACTAGCTTCCTACCAGCTAATTTTGATATTTTTAACAAAGTATGGGCCTTGACTACTTCACACACCAAAAATACCCAGAATCCCCTTGGGGGAACATGTTCAAGTGACGTCATCAAGATGGCCTCCATTTTTATTAAGTTTTTGTATTTTATTTTTACATTGAGGGTCCCTGTGTCAGAATCTGTAATAAAATGATAGGAGCATCTGATTTAAATATTCTATTTAATATTATTAATATTTAATAATATTTAGAAATAATATTCTTCATTATATTTAATAATATTTAAAATAATATTTAAATAATATTTCAATAATAAATTAATTTAAATGCATACATTGCAAATGCATGCACGCAATGCATTTAAATGCATTTAAATTAATTTAATAATTTAATTTAAATATTTAAATTAAACGCAGCTGATGCATTAAGATCAATTTCTTGGGTATTAGGGTATTCAGTTGCTGGTTGTATTTTTTCTATGTCTCTCCGAATAATACTAACTGCACGGTGAAGTATTTGGGAATCATTTTTGTAATCAGAACCATTGTTGTAAGCACATTCTCACGAACTTCTGCTGGCTTCATATTCGCTGCTGTAAGTTTTATTCCTTTCTTTTTAGCCGCGTCGCAGACGCTGCTCATAGAGTGCCCTCTGCTGCTGTTGTTGTTGTTCTTCTTCTTGTTAGCCGCGTCGCAGACGCTGCTCATAGAGTGCCCTCTGCTGTTGTTGTTGTTCTTCTTCTTTCTTGTTCTTCTTGTTAGCCGCGTCGCAGACGCTGCTCATAGAGTGCCCTCTGCTGTTGTTGTTGTTGTTCTTCTTCTTCTTGTTCTTGCAGAGAAGACAAAACCTCAAAGCTCCACCCATTCTGGGAACCATAGCTCCACCCATTCTGGGAGAGCCTTCATATAAACAAATATCCACCATTTTATTAACTCGCATAGCTTTGAGGCCTGTTTTGTAGGCCCGTGGTGTCTTCCTCTCTCACACAGTTTTATTTCAAATCAAATTCGATATATCATTTCATTTTTCACAGTCGCTAACATAGTTTTAGACTCGGTTGAAAAAAAACGGGAAGAAAATCCGATGAAAGTTGCCCTTTATAGAACGAAATGAATTCTCAAAGGCCTGTAACTTCAAGTCCATTGAGATTTTTTTTTTTTTAATCGCGGCATGGTCAGTCATACACCGCCCGAAATAAGAGACGGGAAAATGCCGAGATATATATATTTTGTTTAAATCGCGGCATGGTCAGTCATACACCGCCCGAAATAACAGACGGGAAAATGCCGAGATATATTAAAAATTCGTCCATTTGATGACAATCGTCACGATCAAATATTTAATTTATACATCGTCACAATAATGTGGAGAGAGGAGCATAGCTTCGTTCACGTGTCGCCACACACGGGAAATTGCCGAGATATATATTTTTTAAATCGCGGCATGGTCAGTCATACACCGCCTGAAATAACAGACGGGAAAATGCCGAGATATATTAAAAATTCGTCGCCACACACGGGAAATTGCCGAGATATATTTTCACTTTGCACAAAAATAACATCAAGTAATCGAATCAATAGGAATGTCCTGTGCCTATAACATCGACGTTATAGGCACAGCTGCATCGAGGCATTGTGTAACATCGACGTGGCTTTTGTTTTAATTAAAACTTTTTGTACTTGTTATTCCCTGGTTCTCCACAAATGAAACAGTGTTCATCCCAGGAAAAGGCTGTTTTTTCTCGACAGTTAAACTACTATATAAACGGTTAGGTACCACGTCAGCACATGTACACAATGCTAAACTTTACAATTTTGGCAGCCATTTTGATGACGTCATTTAAGCATGTTCCCCCAGAGGTATTCTGGGTATTTTTGGTTTGTGAACTTGTCAAGGCCCCTACTTTATAAAAATACCAAAAATAGCTAGTAGGAAGCTAGTTGCCAGTTCCGCCATATTTAAGGCACTTTTTGACAATAATCTGCAGCCCTAAACTGGATGAAGTGAATTAACAACAGATACAAGAAGCAGTGGGAGCTGAATGTGGCAACATCATGCACCGCGAGTGAGATCTTTAAACTTTGACCTACCCTTGTGTGCTGCCCTACACACGCCACTGCACACCTAAACCTACACAAAGATGTACATTCCGAATCAATTCAGGCTTTGACCATGTGATTCCTCGAAACCAAAGAAACTCAAAAAATACTCCTTCCCATCATTTGCTCTACTTGGCAGGTAATACTATACAACAGATATATTTGAAATGTGATGACACAGTTACTGTGGTTTGAGTAGATTAGGCCAAATGATTCCTCGACACATCCACAAACTTATCCCTGCAACAGTAACTAGAGGTTCCAGAGAACCTGAACTCAACTGGTCTATATCAATATGGTTAGAATATGCACAATAGAACCACAAACTATATAGTTTATATGTGCTAAAGAGGTACAGTAACGTTGAAGGTATCTCATGTTCAAACAGGTTAAGATATATTGAACGGTTTTTGAGTTCTGCTCTGGAAACGAAATGTATAACAAAATGCACTATGTCCAACTTGTTTCCATGGAAACCAGAAAAATGTAAATTTTAAAATATCTTTAAGTGGCAAAAGGCACAAGTTTCATCAACTTTGATCAGTATTTGTGACTTTTAGAGCTTGGACGTCGTCCAAACTGATGTTTATGGGTCAAGTCATGTCATAGGTCACAACGAGGTCATTTTTCGGACACCGTCAAAACCCGTAATATATGTGTTGAGGTTTGTTACATAATGTCTACACACCAAGTTTCAGCCTTCTAGCTACATTAGGAAGTACCAGATTGACAAAAATTGATTTTCAATATGGCCGCCCTGCGTGCAACGCCCAAATCCAATATGGCGTGCAACGCCCAAATGCAATCCCAAACTAGTTTATGTCTTAAAGATGCTGCATAACAAGTTTCATTAAATTTAATCAATATTTGTGACTTTTAGAGCATAGACGTCGAATTATTTACAGACGACAGACAGACAGACAGAGACAGACAGACAGACGGACGACGGACACTGGGTGTCGACAAAAACTCAGCTGGACATAGTCCAGTTGAGTTAATAAACCATCATGCAAGATGCATACCAAAAGGAGACGTTTTGCATAGATTTTCTTGGATGTATCGTGATGATGCTCTTCTCAGAATTATTGAAAGCCGCATTGGGATAGATTGCCGGAACTGGAAAACCATTGCCAGTAACACACTGATACAAGAAACCTCAAATCAACCTGTTCGTTCCTTGGACTACTTGCTGGAGCTCGTGAGATATAATTGCTCCAAGGTAAAATCACAACGAAGATTTACGGTTGATGAGGTTCAGCTGAGGTTGAGGGTACCAACCTTTGTAATTCCCTCCATTTGATCAGGGACAAATCCTCTCTGAATTGGTGAAAACTATCCTGCTTGTCAGGATACCATTACAGCGACCCGGTTTGAGAACCCCTTGCGTCTGCCACCGTGCTTTTACAGGTAAACACAATGTTTGCACCTGGAACCTCCTATTTTACTAAAAAGAGAAGCATCTCTCTGTCCGTCCATCCACGTGCGTGTGTGAGCGCCAATCACACTTTATTCAAAAGGGTTCCTGCTGTTGTAGAGTAATAAAAATGGGAATGTTGGAAAGCTAATAAATGATTAACTTGGAACAAAATTTGTGCACGTTTTATCATTAAAATTCCTATTTTAAAAGCTCATCTTTCCAGCAGTGAAGAGGAAGAAGCAGGGAATAGAGCTTTAATGTAGCGCTTCCAATGATAAGACAGTAGGAACCCTTGAGAACAAAGTGTGATGTACACAGAAACAGCACACAAAATTATATATAGTAATACTTCACAAAGCAATAGAATATATATATATATATATACGTATATATATATATATATATATATATATATATATATATATATATATACATATATATATATATATATATATATATACATATATATATATATATATATATATATATATATACATATATATATATATATATATATATATATATATATATATGTGTGTGTATATATATATATATATATATATATATATATATATATATATATATATATATATATATACAGTATATATATACAGTATATATATATATATATATATATATATATATATATATATATATATATATATATATATATATATATATATATATATATATATATATATATATATATATATATATATAACAAATCAGGAGACGACGATGGTTCACGAGCGAGCGGGATTCAATGACAAAGGTCAAAACCTTCATTGAAAATATATAAATAGGAATGTATTATCTGTTATGAGACTAGTTAGCTCCACAACACCGAAAATTCGGTTCAATTCTGAGTTTCCGACAACTTTGAAAATTTGACCTTTGTGACCTTGAAATGTCAAAACGAAGATTACTGACCTTGAAATGAGATAGAAAATAATGTATAATCAGTTATGAAGTTAGTTATCTACACAATACAGAAAATTTGGTTCGATTCTGACAACTTTAGGAATTTGACCTTTGTGACCTTCAAAGGTCAAAGGTCAAGATTCTGAAATTTGTTGGAAAACTTGTATTTCATGATGTATGTGATAATATAAGATCATGTACGACATTTCACCCTATCAGGAAGCGAACAATGTAATAAAACCATCAAAAATCTACTTTTCTAAATTTCATGACCTTGTGACCTTGATCTTGGGGCGAAAATGAAAAATCGAGCTCCGTGGGGCTAGACACGTGACATTGGCCTAACCAAATACTGAAATCCCTGTCAGATTCCACCAAACCCCTCAGAGAAGATGTAGCTTGAACTCAATTACCCCCTAAAAAGACAACTTTTTCGGGCGTGGCTCCGCCCACAATGGGCGCAATACGCCCACTCTAGGCAGGACCCAACTAGATCATGATATCAACCTCCCACCCAAGTTTCATCAAGATCGGATGACATCATCGGGTAGTTATGCTGCGGACAGACAGACACACAGACACACACCCATGACGAATATAGTGGTCTCTCTGTTTGATGACTCGTGAACCAATAGTACACGGAAGAATAAGCCTGGTGTTGGCTTAGCGGTTGGGGTGCCGGCTTGGGATCCTAGGATCCTGGGTTCGAATCCTGGCCGATCGCTGTACTTAATGCCAGGAGGGTTGACTCAGCCTGTCATCCTTCCGAGGTCGGCAAATTGAGTACCAGCTCACTAATAATTCCCTGCATTGGTGACTAACAGAGTTGGCGGCAGGAAGAGCATCTGGCCATAAAACATTGCTTCAAAAAAAGGGGACCGTGGTGCCTGAAAAAGGCCAACCCCTACTTTGTGGGGAAAAATGGCCTCCAAAGGTGGTTCAGTACACGGAAAAAGCGCACAAACAACAACAACCACATCCCCAAAGATAGCGCCAACAACCAGTAAATGTTATAAAAGATCCTTTTTACATCCTCAATTAATTTTAGTTAATTTATTTAGTTAATTTTACAACCTCATCGAGATTCACAGATAGACATACAATATGTTTATGAAGTACAACATGCTGTCCTTTGATTAAACCGGTAGCGAAGTGGCGGCTAGGCACAGCTCGTATCAGCCATTTTATCCTGCATTTATACCTACGAGAGAAAAACCTGCCACAATGACCGGTGCACAAAACTCAACACAACACAGAGGATTACAATGTGGTACACATGGTGCCTCGAAAAAACAACTCAGGTTATGTAATGAAGCCAAAACATGGCTACTGCTTATTGTATTATAATACATCGTGTTTATATAGCTTCGATAGATTCCAATTCCACTGGGCCATGAAGGAATGATCCTATAGGCCCCAGGCTTCAAGCCTTCTGGCCTACACAAACCATGTCTCTCAGAATGCTTGTGACACCGATGGGCTGCAACCTTTCGACATTTGATGATTTGCTTTTGGGGTTTTTCACACTGTAGAGAAAACCTATAGGGAATTCAGGCATGGGGATTGTGAATATAACACTTCTGAATATGTCCTGGGCCTAATGGAGCAGCAAAATGGTGGACGTTTGATTGAAATTTTCAGGGGTGGAGTCAGATTGCAATTGTGGGTGGTCAGGCCAGCTGTCCAAGCCATAGTTGTAATGAAACATAAATATACACGTTTTGAGGTTTGGCTATATATATATATGGAGTAGTACAGGACTCTTCTTCATATAATCCATATAATCTAGCTCTTCGCTCTTTCATGGTATTGCTTCGTCTAGAATACCACCGTGTCATAGTGATTTGAGATATATATTCTTCAACTCTCATTACCTTGAGAGTTGGTGTGAACATCCATTGGTACAGCCACCTTACTACTGTTAACCCTTTCGCTTCCTGTGGTTTTTACCTTTTCTACAAGTCTCATTATTGGCGCTGAGGAAGCACCTTTAGCGATTGACTTCCAGCCAGTGTAACGCTAATTCCTGTCACAGGAATTCGGAGATCATATAAGTGGGCGTGGCAGTTCCTGATTGGTTCGTGTTGGGGAACGCCTTCTCGCTGCCGACGTGACGTAAATTCGCGCACGCGCACTGGTGAAGCTTACTCGATCTTACTCGATCCCATATTACATGTACTTTCATTGCATACAAATTATACTTCCTCCTAGAAATTCCAAGCCCGAACCTCAGCGCAATCCAAGAGGATTCACTTGTTCATCCAGAAACACGTTCAGGAGGTACCACAACAACTTTCTACATTATCCATTATAATCAAGAGAAAATATGAAACATTTGGGTTGTCGATACATGTCCATGTACATTGTAAATTTTAACACTATTTTTCTTTTTTGCGGATGCGGATGAAGTGCGGACGAAGATGAAGTGCCACACTTGCGGATGAAGCAAAACCATTTTGTCCTCTTTGGGAAGGCCTTTCCTTATTGGAGCATTCACATTTGGCTTCCCTCGCATAGAGGCAAACAAGCGTTGCCTTGAGCAATAGATCAGCCGAGAGTAAAAATGGAATGGCCGTACCAACTTCCACATGTAGCTTCGTATTTGTGCATAATGCCTTGCCATTCAAGATGACATACTCACAAGGAATGGCTCCCAGGCCACAGTCAGCTTTCTTTGCGAAGGTATACGAAAACGTTCTAGGGACAAAGGAGTAGGATCCATCTCTTCTTGTCCAAGTACAGACCAAATATCCTTAGAATTTCATCTTCTGACATCAAAACTCCTCACGAGCTCTTCCCTGCATTCTGGAATAGCAAAGCACATTGGCATAAACTATTAACTCTCTCAGTTACACCTACATATAATACAGCTCCCCTCTGAAATGGGGAATTCCTGAAAAAACAATCTGAAGCTATTAAAGTAGAGAACCAAGTGTAATTGATAAATAAAATAAAACATTGATGCTAATTTTCCCTTTAACTGCCCCAGGTGTTTTGAAACAGACAAAGTCACTGCATGTAATCGCACGCCTAGAAAGCAAAGCCGAGGAGTTATGTGGACGCTGTGGTTAGAATGACTGAGGACGTTGGCCCTGACACTAATCTCTCATCCAGCCATGCCCCATAACCTCATAATTCAGTATGACACCAATTGACAGGTGATACACAGCTCCATCCTTAACCCTCATGCCTAATCTCCAACCTAATTTCCAAGAATAGTTCATGTTAACAAGTGCTTTCTGGAATGGCTCACTATATGTGAAGCCATGGAAGGTTGAGCAAAAGTTACTTAGACCATGCAATGAGAAAACAAAGATTAATCAACTGGCTTTGTTTTTGTAAGAGTCGCATTTTGATGAAAAAGGATATGAATGAATGCGTCTAATTCCTTCAACCTATTGCTTTCTCTAGCTAGAAGAGCACGGGAGGAGTTAATTTCTTTATGACCATAGCCATTTGGGGTAATTGATTAGGTGAGAGCTGATTGGCTATTCCCTCCAATTACGGGTGAGAGATGTGATTGGGTCTTGCTATTTATATGTTATTGACAGCTATTGGCATTGTATGTGGTACAGGCTTGGGAAACTCAGTCGTGTATTTTTTGCCTGCGCTGTCGCTGATGATTCGCAAACAAGTGAAACAACAACCGGTCCGGCGGCTGAGGGGAGTGTTTAGCATTGGGATTCTCATGCATGTGCTACTTGTGAATATCTGCAGCTGTGGAGGAAATCGGGTTGAGTTTGAAATAGCAAAGGGCTTACCTTGTGTAGCTTTTAATGGTTGCTTTATGCAGCCTTCTTTGGCTGGAAGAGCATAGAACAGCACACGCACGTGCACACACACACACACACACACACACACACACACACACACACACACACACACACACACACACACACACACACACACACACACACACACAATGCGGGTTGGAGCATGAGCTACCCAAAATAATGTCCAATAAAAATACACTGGTACCCCTCCTGTGCAAAAAATGCTTCATCTGGCCTATATTATTTTTGATTTGTTTTTAGATAAAATTATTTGATCTGGCCTTTGATCTGGCCACAGGCACTATATTTTATGTGGTCAAAATGGAAAATCATCATGTGATTTTTTATACCCACGTGTAATTGGAAAACAGCTCATTACACTGTCAATTTGGCAAAATTGTAAAAATGGAACATTTTCACACGCATCGAGTTTGGTAAACCACGTTGGTGGAGGTTGACCACGGTGCCTTAAACAAAGGCAATTTATTCGGCAATTGTCCTACGGCGACAATTGCCTTTTTTAGGCAATTGTCGCCATACCCCGAGATGATTCCAAATTCCTACATAAACCTCTGGGTTGGAGTTCTGACAGGTCGGCACTCACTATGGACCAAGAATAGTTGGCAGAGACTGAAATATTGTGGAGATAAGTTACACCAACAAGCATCAACCCTAGAAAGTTTAGCAACATTTCAGCAGCCACTCTTGAGGTTCAGATGCAAAAAACAAAGATCCATGGCTATGCAAAATGGGGAACTGTTGTGGAATCAAATTCGGACATCTCGCAAGAAATGAGGCTTTATTGAACTATTTCTCTACCCATTCCTACAACACAAGAATGCAGATTATTAGTTCCATAAATGAGGCAATCAAGGCATACATCTCTTTCTAGTTCCTTGCAAGCAAGCAATTACACACCTGTTAATCTCAGTAGTCGACAGCACTGGGATACAGTATGCCACCGATCGTGCACCGAATGGACACAGTTTATATAAGCTCCCTCAGCTCGTCCCTTCTCTCGAATCGTCTCTTCACTCAGCTCGAGAGATTACAACATATTTCACCACAGGCACCAATACAATGCAGACAATTTTTATTTAGGGGGAACATGGAATATTATTTTGGTCAGTCCAAATACATCATATTTACGAGAATCGCACTCGGTAGAGCACATATCTCTGCCAGTCTGAACAGTGCACGTTTTGTATCCCACTGATAGGCTGGAACTGCATCTGGTCCTGAACCTAAATCTAATGAGCTTCTTCTTGTCACCTACCCAACTCATCCACCAAGTTTTTTCATAATCTGTCCAAAACCTATTCAGATATCATGTTATATATCGTTTTTTGCATTATCTCTCAATGATGAAGAATCACTTTAAAAATCATCATATCCAGATCTGGATCTTTAACAAATTCGAATAAATTCTCCTTGTCACATATGCAACCTGTCCACCAAATTTCGTCCAAACCTGTCCACAACCTTTTGAGATGTTTTACAAACAAACAGACAGACATATGGGTGAAAACCTAACCTTCATCCATTTTCAGTGGCAGAGGTAACAAATCTAATCCTAATGGTTATAAGAAATATGAAAAGAGGTGAGCAGGAAAATAGACTGTAAATGTAGAACGCTGGTGGATTGATGGATTTTATCAAATGAAGGCGGATAAGAGTATATGTAGCAACTAGCGGCTGAAGTTCAGCATTAGGCCTACATCAGAGCAAAGTAAAACGAGAAAGCATCTGAAAATGCAAAGCCCATCCACGTCTTTGTATTCAGACGTCTTCTTTTTTTTATGTGTGCTCAAAATAATGAAAACAGTTTGAAAAAAAATACAAAATGAAAATTGCTAATTTTATGCAGCCTTGACCTTTGAGCTTTAGATAGAAAAAAATAATCACTTTCTAGCTTTTGATTGGTGAACCAATTCAGTGACCCAATAGGCAAATTCTTAAAACCTCAGGTCAATCGGATGAAAATTGAGGATTTTATATGACGCTGACCTTTAACCTTTTGACAAAATTATTCATTTTGTCTTTTCTGCATTATCATAACAAAGCTTTAGTGGAAATTGGATGGCATTAGCTCAAATGGTAAGAAAAAAAAGTAATGGCCTGGACGGACACACACACACACACACACACACACACACACACACACACACACACACACACACACACACACACAAACACACACACACACACGAGTGTTTGCAAAACCCCGTCTCCTGCTGCGCGTGTGACGGGCTGACAACAACAAAAGCAAAAAAAATAAACTGAAAAGAAGACTAAAATGAAGAACACATTAACCCGTTTGTATTGAATTTTTCCTTCCCTGAAGGTGCAAATAATCTAATGTCAGTTCAGCGTTGATAAGCTTATGGCTCATGAAGAAAAAGGAATTTTCTGTGTTGGGCGAGTCAAATGCTTCTAAATTTAAAGAGAGAACTTCGTTTGAGAAGATGAAAGCAAACAAAGGAATTATAACTTTACTAAAAAAAAAAAACACCAAAAACATGTTGAGTTACCAGTGTACTTGAAAGTATTAAAAGCATAAATGAGAAATTGAACGAATTTTTTAGAATGTCCAGCGCACACTGAAGAACTGGTACATATACAGTCCGAAATGTAGAACAGAGACATTATGCTGCAATGGACAAATTTGTGTTGATCTTGTGCCTTTTGGCTTTCTGCAAAGTGCTTAGATCATCAAGCTCGTGTAAGCAGACTGCCAAGCTCAGTTAAAATACTATTTCAGACAAATTGGCAAGCCGGTCACTACAGCACACCGTATATACATAGACAAATCACAATCATAGAAACATCACAACATCCTCAACAGAGAAACGACCTTTGGCCATCCACAAACTGTCAAGATTTCTCAAGTGTAGGTTGGGTTTCATACAACGCGTCCTTCCATTCGTGTTTGTACGTCTCATAGTGAAAAAAATAAACCGTTCCTTTTTCCCACATTGGTCTAAAATAAACAGAGAGGGCGAAACTGATTGGATGTACAAGCTTCTGCAGGCTTCATGAAGCTGAAAAGAGATATAGGCAAGTGCGGGGCCAGGAAAACACGTGCTGTGTATGTACAAGGGCACTGACTGCCTAGATCTGCGAGCCAGATGTCCAGTCGAATTGTCGTGGTAAACGGCGCACTGCGTGCCAATCCCCATCAAGCCAACAACTAGCCTTTGCTTTACCGCAGAAGCCACAAGAGATTATAAAACAGCATAGGCAGGGGTTGAGCCCTGTGTAATGTTAGCCAGTGAGCTGCACTCATGCTCTCAAAGGTGAGCTTTGACAGAACAGCATATAACATGAAAACAATTTTCTAGTATTGTAGTAAAAGCGCGGTAATTTATGTAAATATACTTTTAAGGGACTTCCATATGTCCGAGGCTTGTGGTGGAGAGTCTCACCCTTTTCACAGCGCAGTCAGTAACTTTGAAAGGAGATTGTCAAATTTGTCCCCAAAAAACATCTCTTTGAGCTTAAGTAGAGTTCCACGAAGCATTCAATAACTTTAAAAGGAGATTGTCAAATTTGGCATAAGAAACCATCTCTCTGAGCTTAAGTAGAGTTCCACTAAGCAGTCAATAACTTTGAAAGGAGATTGTCAAATTTGTCCCCAAAAAAACATCGCTTTGAGCTTAAGTAGAGTTCCACTAAGCAGTCAATAACTTTGAAAGGAGATTGTCAAATTTGTCTCCCCAAAAACATCTCTTTGAGCTTAAGTAGAGTTCCACTGAACATTCAATAGCTTTGAAACGAGATTGTCAAATTTGCCCCCAAAAAAGCATCTCTTTGAGATTAAGTAGAGTTCCACTAAGCATTCAATAACTTTAAAAGGAGATTGTCAAATTTCGCATAAGAACTCATCTCATTGAGCTTAAGGAGAGTTCCACGAAGCAGTCAATAACTTTGAAAGGAGATTGTCAAATTTGTCCCCAAAAAAACATCGCTTTGAGCTTAAGTAGAGTTCCACTAAACATTCAATAACTTTGAAAGGAGATTGTCAAATTTGTCCCCAAAAAACCATCTCTTTGAGCTTAAGTAGAGTTCCACTAAACATTCAATAACTTTGAAAGGAGATTGTCAAATTTGCCCCCGAAAAAGCATCTCTTTGAGATTAAGTAGAGTTCCACTAAACATTCAATAACTTTGAAAGGAGATTGTCAAATTTGTCCGAAAAAACATCTCTTTGAGCTAAAGTAGAGTTCCACTAAACAGTCAATAACTTTGAAAGGTTATTTATTTATTTATTTATTTTTTTTGAATACAGAGTCGAGGCTCGTGAAAGAGCTAACATTTATCAAACAAACAAATCAAACAAACAAGTAAACAAAGTATATAAAAATGGGAGCGGTCGACAAGATGGGGAGAGAAGGGGAGGAAGCACACAAACACAACATTTGAGGGCAGGGACATCGGGAGATGTGTGGGAGGCAGAGGGCTTGGGGGGAGGCAGGATAGGTATAAAACGCAAGGACACCAAGGACTTCCAGGAAAGAAGACAAAAGTCACTTCAAAAAAGTGGATTTGGGGTGAAACTCGCGGGGTGTAGAAAAGATCAAGGTTTTGGATTGGGGAAGATAAGAGATGGTGGTGAACAGCCGTTTTAAAGACCTGGAGGGAGGAGTGGGATTGAAGAGAGTGAGGGAGTTTGTTCCAGAGGCGGGAGAAAAGAGGAATGAAGGAGTGAAGGTGAGCAGAGAGTCTTGATTTTGGCAGTTTAACCATAAGAGGGTTGCAGGCAGATCTTGTGCGACCTGCAGGAATATTTGGGGGACAGAGCCCAGAGAGAGCTGGGGGAGCAAGGCCGGAGAGGAGTCGGTAGAAGACGGAAAGACCACCAACCTGCCTGCGGTGAGTAAGTGAAAGGCCCTCGGAGATAGCGTCATCGCGGGAGATTCCAATGATTCTGAACGCTTTGGTTTCAACAGCGTGAAGACGAGCTAGGTGTGAGGCAGGAGCACCGGCCCAGAGGGGAGAGCAGTATTCCATTGAGCTGTGGATGAAAGCCTTGTATGTGGTGAGGAGCTCAGGTGTGCCAAGGAAGGACTTCGCACGACGGAGGATGCCCAGTCGGCGACTGGCTTTGGAGGCCAGCTTGGAAATGTGGTTTTCCCAGGAAAGATCATGGCAGATAGTGAGACCCAAAAGCTTGAGTGACAGTGACAGTGACAAATTGTCAAATTTGTCCCAAAAAACATCTCTGAGCTCAAGTGGAGTTCCACTAAGCAGTCAATAACTTTGAAAGGAGATTGTCAAATTTACCCCAAAAAACATCTCTTTGAGCTTAAGTAGAGTTCCACTAAGCAGTCAATAACTTTGAAAGGAGATTGTCAAATTTGGCCTAAAAAAACATCTCTGAGATTAAGTAGCGTTCCACTAAGCAGTCAATAACTTTGAAAGGAGATTGTCAAATTTGCCCAAAAACCATCTCGTTGAACTTAAATAGAGTTCCACTAAGCTTCAATAACTTTGAAAGGAGATGGTCAAATTTGTCCCCAAAAACATCTCTTTGAGCTCAAGTGGAGTTCCACCAAGCAGTCAATAACTTTGAAAGGAGATTGTCAAATTTGTCCCCCAAAAAATATCTCTTTGAGCTTAAGTAGAGTTCCACTAAGCAATCAATAACTTTGAAAGGAGATCGTCAAATTTGTCCCCAAAAACATCGCTTTGAGCTCAAGTGGAGTTCCACTAAGCAGTCAATAATCTGAAAGGAGATTGTCAAATTTGTCCCCCAAAAAACATCACTTTGAGCTTAAGTAGAGTTCCACTAAGCAATCAATAACTTTGAAAGGAGATTGTCAAATTTGTCCCAAAAAACATCTCTTTGAGCTCAAGTAGAGTTCCACTAAGCAGTCAATAACTTTGAAAGGAGATTGTCAAATTTGTTCCCAAAAACATCTCTTTGAGCTCAAGTGGAGTTCCACTAAGCAGTCAATAACTTTGAAAGGAGATTGTCAAATTTGTCCCCCAAAAAACATCTCTTTGAGCTTAAGTGGAGTTCCACTAAGCAGTCAATAATTTGAAAGGAGATTGTCAAATTTGTCCCCCAAAAAACATCTCTTTGAGCTCAAGTAGAGTTCCACTAAGCAGTCAATAACTTTGAAAGGAGATTGTCAAATTTGTTCCCAAAAAACATCTCTTTGAGCTCAAGTGGAGTTCCACTAAGCAATCAATAACTTTGAAAGGAGATTGTCAAACTTGCCCCAAAAAACATCAATTTGAGCTTAAGTAGAGTTCCACTAAACAGTTAATAACTTTGAAAGGAGATTGCCAAATTTGGCCGAAGAAACTCATCTCTTCGAGCTGAAGTAGAGTTCCAAAATATACAGAATTAAGGTTACGCCAAGCACAGTCGTTCATTTGCCTACTTTCCGATATCTACGATTGTTTCAGGAAATTGCAATCACTGTCTGCAGCACACACGGATCAATTATCGTATAATTTGCTAAGACGTTACAAGTGCTTTGTTACGAGAAGTTTCCATGCGCTTAAGATACGGATTTAGCACTCCAGAGGTCGTTGCAGGTTTTAACTGCAATTACAATATTGTTAACACAACTTGAGAAAAAGACCCTCTTTAAACCATCCAAAAGTCGATATGGTAATTTATTTTATAACAATTCTGTGGTCGTACAATGGATTGACAAACCTATGGATGGGAATTCGGTATTTTTTGTAAGTTGCTACATTTTAAAGACAAAATAACAGGATATTTGGCCCTCGCAATACCCCATCCAACCCCATGGTTTGCATAGACTAGTTTTGTGAATGAAACACAAAAACTGGAAATATTTGTCTTGAGAATTACATCTCAGACAATCAGCATTTCTATCAATCAATTGCCAGACAGACCAATAAAATATTGCTTGCAAAGACATCAGCACATCTTAAAGATATCTGCAGTGAGAAAAGTACTTTCACGTGGAAAAAAAGTCGATAAAAACTTCTGCTTGCATGAAAAATAAAGATTGTGACGTAATCATGTTTTATTGTATTATTATTATTATGGTGCTTACAAGAAGAACATCCAATGAAAACCCGATCTCTAAGATGCCAATTTCTGCTCTAATAAATATGGCGTTATACCGGAAAGTATTGCTTTACAAAGTGGTCCTGGCTTCCCACAAGTCATCTGGACGCATCGATTTCCGAAAGTTTTCCTTCAAGGTGTGCTTGAGGTGGGGAGAGGAAATGGGGGAGCGAAGATGGAGGTGGGGAGGTTCATTAAGCCCTGGGCACAGCCCGAGGCGAGAAAAAGCAGGAGAAAGAGGAAGAGAGGGAACGGAGACATGTGTTTTTGATGAGGGTTGCCTGGAGCAGGAAGCTCATGTGCTGTTGAGTAGCTGCCGGAAGTTGCATGCACGACAGACCACGTGTCTCGACCAAGTATCAATGGCCACTTAACTGGTGCTGACGGCCCTCTGGACAAACGCGGCGATTCAGGAATCTTTGGATTTATGCTCGATCCTGAAATTATTACAATTTCGGACTTTCCATTGCTTTTGTATTTTAAACATAGCAAGGTTGCAGAAAAGACAAGATGAGGATAAGCAAGTGAGGTAGCAGGAGTTAAGACACAAGCAAAGGCAATTTGGCTAAGTATCCCCGTGAAATA
The DNA here is from genome assembly GCF_964187855.1 of Myxine glutinosa. Taxonomy (NCBI): domain Eukaryota; kingdom Metazoa; phylum Chordata; class Myxini; order Myxiniformes; family Myxinidae; genus Myxine; species Myxine glutinosa. The sequence continues at coordinate 114,500,957 of NC_136270.1, forward strand.
CATTACACACACACACACACACACACACACACACACACACACACACACACACACACACACACACACACACACACACACACACACACACACACACACACACACATATATATATATATCCCTGCGCATGGTAAGAGCGTGACCAAGGGTTGGCGTCAAAAAGGGCATCCGGCCATAAAAACATTGCTTCAAACAAGGAACCATGATTGTCATGGGGCCCGCAAGGCTAACCCCTGCTCCAGCGGGGAAAATGGCCTTAAAACGATCATTCATTCATTTCATTCATATGTGTATGTATGTATATATATATATGCGGATTTGAGAATCCTGCACTTTGGTAATTGTTTGTAAATATCACCCTCTGTAAATAATGTAATAATTCCTTGTAAATACCTCCATTAATTGTAAAGGTCAAAGGTCGTCCCTTTAGCTAGTCCATCGCATACATGTAGAAAATCATAGGACCTTCTAAATAGTTATCTCTTTATTCTATGTCAGTATAAGGCTCTGTTTTTCCACTAGTTCATTTGCGTTGCATCAAATGAAATAAGATAGATCCCCTTTTCAAATTCCCCAAAGCCTCCATTTCCAACTGCATTATTGCCAACTGCATTAGCCTCCATTTCCAACTGCATTATTGCCAACTGCATTTGACTCCATTACGGCATGGTCAGCTCGAAGAAGGGCGTGGCCCGCCCTCGTCATCATGGGCAGAGCCAGGAAGAGCCCGTGCCCACCAATCGGCACTGCGGAGAGCGACCCGGTAGGCGTGCCCTCTTAACCCGCGGCTTGATCTCGGGAAAAGCAATAAAAGGGTGGCGGAGGGACTGCTTGGAGAGATGAGTGAGGGAGGACGCACTGAGAAGTTCTGTGAAGGGAGGCGCATTTTTCATTTGTGGCATCTTGTGGCATTTTTCCGATTCCGGAACCATCAAGGAGGTGTGGCGAGAAGGAGAGACCTGCTGTTTCAAACAAGCTCCTGCCGCGCGCAGCTTGGACGCACTGCCGCGAAACAACGCCGCCGTGTGAACCAGATTACGGAGAGTTGGCGGCCGCTCACCTATAGCCTTGCCGTTTGCACGGACCGGAACCGCATCCTTCCAGCCCGGTGGTCCCACCTTCTCATCCTTCCAGCCATCCACCCCTGCAATACTATCCATTCGTGTACGTGAGTTTGTCTTGTTTGTTCTGTCCTGGGTATAAGTTAAGCTTGTTTTAAGAATTGCTCTGTGTCCTTCTGCTCCTTCCATTTCCCTGTATATTACTTTTATTTCTTCTCTTCTCCTTGATTTTAGTTTGTGTAAATAATTAATAAATATCTGTTCTTCCTACCTTCGTCTTCTTCTTCATGCTCATCCGATCGTTTTGGAGATTTCCCCATTGAGTTCCTGTGGTGCGATTTCGGCCAACGTTTATAATCGGGTTAGTCTTTGTTAAATGGCTCGAACTCCGGGTTGCTAAAAACCGCTCAGCAACTAGTCTATCTAAAACCGTGGTTCGAGCGGGAGTCTCTTCCCTGCTTCACGGTCAGGAGTGGCACTCAGGTCCTTGGGACTTTTCATTGACCAATTACCCTGGCTGCTCCCGACTGGAAGGAGCGTTGGGCTTTCCAGGACTCACGTCGGTCAGTATCAGACAAGAGGCTAACCCCCCCTTGGTAAGGGGAAAAGGCCGACGACTGAGATCCGTAGCTACATATATATATATATATATATATATATATATATATATATATATACACATATAAGTATAAACATATATAAATATAAACATATATGAAGTGAAATCGTATTCGTACTGAACCCGGGGTGATGCTCGCTGCTCGTTGACACCGCTAGGGGCGCGGCTATAAGACCCGCTGCTGCGGACGGTGCTCAGAGACTTCTCCTGTGACATGTTACATCTGGTAGACTCGCTAACGGTACGCCAGCATAGAATATTAAGCTTGCTTGCATTGAATGTTATGAATGGTCCCATGTGATGCCAAATCATATTCCTATTACATTTCCTGTATTACAGAATGATGTCATGATCTAAATGGGATTAAACCACCAGTTGGACTAAAGTTGTGTGGACCTGATTGGTTTTCCACAACACTTAATCCCATTTAAGATCTACCGACATGGCGGGCAACAAGACGCTGGGGGTTGCAACATTCTGTGCCGACCCGCAAGCCCCGGATGGTGGATTGCAACTGAAGCACTGGCTCAGAACGTTGGAGCATCATTTCGCGGAGCCTGAGACCGAGCCGACGGCTGCCGCGAAGCTAGCAACACTTCATTCAAAAATCGACAACAAGGTGTACAATTCCATCGCACAATTCGCGACGTACGACCTCTCGATCGCGGAGCTCAAACGGTTGTACATAAAGGAAAAGAGCCCGGTGTATGCTCGGTATTTGCTGCTAACGCGACGTCAGCAACTCAACGAGCCGATGGACCACTACGCCCAGGAGCTCCGGCAGCTCTTGCTGGACAGCACCAGGGAGCCACGGACTCACGTGCAGGCTCAGGATGATCTTCTTTTAGACGCCTATATTGCTGGGGTCTCCTCCCAGTAACTAAAGCTCAAGCTCCTGGAGAAGACCGACCTGACCTTCGCTACGGCACTCGAGCAAGGAAAGGTATACACCGAAGCGCGGTTGCAATCGAACACCTATGATCACACGCGCCTCTTGGCGGGAACTGCGCTACACGCACGGCCGGAGAGTGCTACCGCCGAGGACGTGGACCTGCTCGCAGAACTCCGGGATGCTCTGGAGAAAGACCCAGTCCTGACGGCTGCCGCTACGGCCAGACCCAAGGCCTTACGCGGGGCCACCTGCTATTTCTGTGGGGGACCACGTCATCCCCGGCCCGTGTGTCCGGCTCGGGATGCAATATGCCATTTGTGCTCGCAAAAGGGGCAATACGCGAAAGTGTGCCGGAAAACCGCACGCGGCTCGCGGCCGCGCGCGACCTTGAATGGGCTCATTGTGGAGCCTGCGAGCCGAGCCCGAAACCCGGCGCCTTACCCGGCTTCGAAGGGCAGGGCCCCTCTCTGCGGGCCCCTGGGCGCTCAGACGACCTTGGCGGGCGTCACCGGACAGCCACCACAGTCTCATCCTCAATCGGGCACGGCGTATGCGTCCTTGACCAGACTCCGGGCCACGCGAGGGGCTTTGAAGCCTCGCCAAGCCCCAGCGGTACGTTCTCGTCGTGTCGCTCATGAGCTAACGGTGGCCCTCACCCGGAAAAAGGCGATTTCGAATACTACGGAGGCCTTTTTCTACCAAAAGTGTCAAAAGGCGTTTTCAAATACTACGGAGGCTTTTTCCCGTCAAAATTGTCAGATTTTGAATCGCGAAACACCGGAATGCATGGGAAAGCCCTCTGATGGCTTTAACGGATTCCCCATGGACAACGAATACTCCGGCCACGACCGCAAAACTGCTGCTGGCATAGGATCCACCCGCAAGGCTCGTCCGACTCACTCGGGGGGTTCAGTCCCACTCCCAGCAGGCTCGTCCGGCCTGGCTCAAGCCCTTATTCCCCTCATGGTCGAAGGCCATTGTGTTCGGGCCTTGGTGGATACAGGGTCTACGGATAGTTTTATCGACCAGTGACTAGTGCTCAGGCATGGATGGCGGGTCTGGAGGTCTACAAGACGGATCTTCATGGCTTCCCAGGGGCTTCGACTCAGCACGAAGGGGGAATGCCGATTGAAACTCGTGCTAAAGGGATGGGTTTTTCCTGATGTACACCTTATGGTTTTACCTGCTTTATGTGCTGATATTCTGTTAGGACACGATTTTCTTAAGCGGCATGGACGTCTGGAAATGGAGTTTGGTGGGCCTGACACGCTTGTTGTGGGGGCGGACGCGCTTGCTGTGTGTGCCCTAGCGAAAATGGACATCCAGCCGCTTTCGCTGTTCCCCAATCTAACCCCCGACTGTACCCCTGTCACGGTAAAATCACGGCGCTACTCTCGCGCAGACATGCAATTCATTGCAGATGAAACGGCTCAGCTCTTGAAAGACGGTATCATAGAACCTAACCGGTCGCCGTGGCGAGCCCAGGTCTTGGTGGTGCGAAGCGAGGCCCACCGCAGACGCATGGTAATCGACTATTCCCAAACGATTAACCGCTTTACACAGCTGGATGCCTACCCCCTTCCGGGGATGGACGCGCTGGTGCAACAGGTGGCCCAGTATTCGGTCTACAGCACTCTCGATCTCCGTAGTGCGTACCATCAGATCCCTATCTCTAGGGCAGATCGTATCTATACCGCTTTTGAGTCGGGGCAGCGGTTGTACCAGTTTACTCGATTGCCTTTTGGGGTAACGAACGGGGTCGCCCGTTTCCAGAGGGCCATGGATGACCTCATTGCGAGGGAGCACTTATCCGATGTTTTCGTCTACCTAGACAATCTTACGGTTTGTGGGTATGACCAAGGGCACCATGATGCTAATCTGAAGCGCTTCCTCGAGGTTGCGCAGAGGTATCACTTAACTATGAACGAGGATAAGTGCCAATACTCCCTACGCAAGATAGATCTTCTGGGGTACACCGTGACCCATGGCTCTGTCGCTCTGGATAAGGAGCGTCTGTGACCTTTGCTCGACATGGCCCCTCCCTGCGATCGGGCGTCCCTGAAGCGCGCCCTCGGGCTATTCGCCCATTACTCCAAATGGGTACAAAAGTTCTCCGCGAAACTTCGCCCCCTCATGGCCTGCGACACCTTCCCACTGAGTCCGGCCGCGTTGGCGGCCTTTGGAGGCCTTAAGGCCGACATCGCCCGTGCCGCCGTGGCGACAATTGACGAGAGCGGATCTTTCGTCCTCGAAAGTGATGCCTCGGATCAGGCCATCGCGGCGACCCTCTCCCAAGGAGGGCGTCCGGTGGCTTTCTTTTCACGGACTCTTACCACCGCTGAGCGGAGACACTCGTCCGTCGAAAAGGAAGCGTATGCGATCATCGAGTCTATTCAGCGATGGTGCCCGTACTTACTCGAGCGGTGCTTCCAAATCATCATGGACCAGCAAACCGTTGCGTTCATGTACGACACCTTACACGCCCAGCGCATTAAGAATGAGAAAATCACTCGCTGGCGTATCGAACTCGCCGACTTCTGTTACACCATCAAATACCGCCCGGGGAAGGATAACCGGGCCGCCGATGCCTTATCAAGACCGGCTACATGCGCGGGTATCACCTCTTTGGAGGGCCTACGTGTGCTGCATGCCACTGCGGGCCATCCGGGCGTAACGCGTTTCGCTCATTTTGTGCGGTGTGGCAATCTCCCATACTCGATTGACGATATCCGCCGTATCTGTCGCGGCTGCGCTATATGCGCGGAAATCAAACCGCGTTTCTATAACCCACCCATGGGGACTCTGGTTAGGGCTACGAGGCCGTGGGAACGCTTGGCGATGGATTTCAAGGGCCCATTGCCAGTGTCGAGTAGCTCTCGCTATCTGCTCACTATCGTCGATGAGTACTCGCAATTCCCCTTCGCTTATACGTGCGTGGACATGACTGCTGCCACGGTGATGCGATGCTTACAGAACTTGTTCTCAATGTTCGGGTACCCGGCCTATGTACATACCGACCGGGGTGCGGTCTTCTTGTCTCAGGAGGTGCACGGCTATCTGCTCCAAAATAACATTGCTTCTAGTTACACCACGCCATACAGACCCCAGGCAAATGGGCAGATCGAACGCTTCAACGGGATTATCTGGAGAGCCGTCATGCTCAACCTCCGGACCCTCGGCCGGGGCCTTGATAAATGGGCTTGGTCGCTACCTGCGGCGTTGAACTCGATCAGGGCTCTCCTGTGTACGGCAACCAACCAAACTCCCCACGAGCGACTTTTCCACCACCCCAGGAGCACGGGGTGTATACGGTCTTTACCCAGTTGGCTCGCTGGGCCCGGGCCGGCCTACCTTAAATGGGCGGTTCGCGCGAGCAAGTACGACCCACTAGTGGACAAAGTGCAGATTCTCCAGGCTAATCCTGAGCATGCTCGTGTGATGACGGCTGATGGCCGTGAGACTACTGTCTCCGTACGTCATCTTGCCCCATGTGGGGTCGCCGACCCGAGTAGGGAATCGGACGAACCGATCGAACCCATCTATGAGACTATGGACTCTCCCGACGCTCCCATCGCCGAAAGTCTACCGACCCTCCCCTCACCGCGTCTACCCGGGCCCGACGGCTTGGCGGTACCCCCTTCGTCACCTGACCCTGGTGGCGCCTCCGACGCCGGGGACACTGGGATACGTGATGCCGTACCCGGGGAATTTCGGACACGTGCTGGCAGAGAAATTCGCCGCCCGGACCGGTACGGTTGGGTCGACTGATACCCTGTTCCGCACCCTGTTCGTGCTGACGCTCGCTCGCTTCTAGCCGCTCTGCCGTATAATTCTAACGGGGGGGGGGGGGGGGGGGGGGGAGAATGTAGTGAAATCGTATTCGTACTGAACCCGGGGTGATGCTCGCTGCTCGTTGACCCCGCAAGACCCGCTGCTGCGGACGGTGCTCCGAGACTTCTCCTGTGACATGTTACATCTGGTAGACTCGCTAAAGGTACGCCAGCATAGAATATTAAGCTTGCTTGCATTGCATTGAATGTTATGAATGGTCCCATGTGATGCCAAATCTTATTCCTATTGCATTTCCTGTAT
>NC_136270.1:114507817-114550317 GCF_964187855.1 Myxine glutinosa
GACGGGCTCGAGATCCGCAACAATATAAATATATATATATAATTGTGTATTGCGTGTGCAACATGATCAAAAACAGACTTCATCCCAGAGCAGTCTTTTACACTAATCTGAGCTCAAATAAAATAATACACTGCTCACCCACAAAAAATAGGCAACAACTTTTCCAATTGTAAATAAACTACAGATTCCCTGTTCAATTTTATTTTAGTGACGTGAGTGAAAAAACCCACAGCTGTTAAGAGAAACCCAATTCGGAAATTGGGCTTGCAACATCTAATGTTACAATTAGACACACCTCAACTGAGCGATCCTGGACATTCAGCTGCAAATTGCATCTCATCCAGAATCGACATACACGTCCGCACAGGACCCATGTCAATACCCTGTATAAATTGGCCACCCATGTGGCCTAAGTCAGTTGTGGAATGATTAGGCATAATTTAACCCCAAATGAATTGGCTCACGCCTTCGGGATCGTTGTGTCAAAGGGGAGATGACTCAGACTGCAATTGCTTCCCAGGACAATGATCATCACAGTGGAATTTTTGAGGTTTTCCCAAGGTGCCATCAGAATGGATAGTTTGCAGAAAGAGCCCAAGCAGGTCACACAAGGGTTGCTGTCCTCATGAGGGTTGCTATCTTGTCACACTTGCCAGACAAAACTACTTTTCAACGATCTCTCCAGAATTACCTGCAAAGAGCAATCAGCCATCGGTTTTCGACCCAGACAGTTTGAAACGAGCTACATGCCAATGGAAGGAGGTCTAAAATACCATCGCTGTGCAATTCTACAACACAGCACCTTCTCAACAGCAGCCCGGGGGGGGGGGGGGGTGGGGTGAATGGTTAGCACCGAGATATTTTCAATGGCATGTCTAGATTCTGCTTAGACTTCAACAATGGATGTGTGAGAGTCTGGAGATGAGGTGGGGAGCCATTCGCTAATGTGACATTTCGTACCACGATTGGTGTGGTGGGGGTAAAGCGGGTGGCAGCCTGATACTACAAGCTGGCATTCAAGTTGGCTGAAGAACTGATGTTATGATATTCGGAGGGGTGTGCTGACTTGTCAGATAGAGGGATGAGATCATTCCGCTGTACATAACAGCAAGGTCACAACTTCATTATTATGGATAAAACATCCGTCCCTTCAGGTAAAAGCCATCAATGCTGCACCTAAGGACTACAAGATCATTTCAAGGACTACCTTGTACTACATCCACACCTAAATCCCACTGAACTGCATCGGGAGAGCCTCTGGAGGTGTGTTTGTAGTCCTAAAGTCTGCGCAGAGTCGCTTGATCAAATCAAAGTGGTCCTGCTCGAAGAACGGTGCGACATCGCAGGGTGAGACCTGGATCATCCAATTTGGTCGATAACAAGAACTGAACCAACCTGTGTTGTGGTTAATGGTGGCCACACGCGTTATTAACGCCAATTCTGCCAATGTAAACTTGTCTGCGACCATTTGTAGACCAGCGTCGTTGCCAATTTGCACACATTTCAGACAGCCGCGTTGTTTTCACATGGATTTAACTTTGGTCTCCACTGGCCTCGTGTTTGTTTATGGTCAATGTGCTGGTCTTCAACTGGAATAAAAACAGTTTTGAACTTAGCAGGAAAAACATGTACAAATAATCCTTGCGAAACAAATTTTTGGAACAGTATTTTATACATATTAAGTGAAATTGATGTATGTACCTGTGATGTAGGTTCCAGCCCAACGTCTGAAAGAAAACTGGGTCAAGGTGTCACCCGGGGTTTCCTTTCCTTCCGATCTCCTTGGAACATCATTCAATATTTAGCATCAATTGCGTTATGATCGTTCCGAGTTCTGGGTGGAAATCTTGCAAGGCGTTGCCGACACATATTGCATTAATCAACCCTGTATATTATTTTGCACAGTATTGCGTATAATATCTCCAACAATTGAAGTGTCCCTGGCTGCTCTCTATGAAAATGAGTAAAACCACCTAACCTTTCTCCTTGGGCCCCACCCCTCGTCCAGAAACATTCGTTTCAGACAGCACGCCGCATGCCGCAACCACCCCGGCACGCCCTCTAATCATTGATATTCACATTGCGACCATGGCGGCTGGCACACAAATCCCGTGGCAAAGATTTTTTTTTTTACCTCCTTATTTTTTCTTCCAGCGAGGTGCAGTGTCGAATTTCCAGGGTGCAGCAAAGAACTCTCACATGAAGCCGAAACGCAAGCCAGCACGGCGCCTGTCCAAAGCAAACTGCGGGAATTAAAAAGAGTGCCAGTGTAATAGCCTGAAGACCTCGCTTTATGAGGCCTGTGGTCGCGGTCCTTTTTTCATATGTTAATGTTCACCCTGCCGCATGCAAGCGGAGCCCAAACCATTCAGACATGCTCGGGTGCCCGTGAAACTCCGTCTGGCTGCTCATAAAGCCACCGCGATGCTTTATGAAAAAGAAAAAAAGAAAAAAAATATGTGCTGATAGCAGCCTTCTCGTTTTCGGAATTTCTCAGTCTCTGTGCAAAATGTCTGCTGGAAAAAATAAATAAATAAATAAAGTTAACAATGGACAATCGATTGTGACGTTGCCATGGTGAATGCGAAATTCGTTTTACGTTTTTGAGATGCTCGGACTGAGCACGCACAACGTCGTTCGATCCCCAGACTTAGGGACGAAAAATGCAAATAAAACGAGTGTCATGTAGGACACAGATTATACAGTTAATCCAAGGAAAAGGGATTACAGAGCTGCATAAATAGTGAAGTTTCACGCCAGACTGAGCGATAGAACTACAGCACATGGGCAGAGAGTCAATTCAGGCGAGAACTTGCTCAATGGAAGATTATAATCTGTGAGGCGCACCTTGACAGCAGTTTTATTTTATCACTTTGTTTGGGTATGTGGATTGACCAGAATAGCAGACATGTTGGCAAGTTGAACACCTGACGATTGACTCAGGTTGTGTGAATCCAGCGTCAAATCGCGCTGTTGCTAGGATGGTTACAAAGCAACAAAGCAATTGTCTTGAAGATACTACTCAATGTGACATCCTCAGTGAAGCAAATTTTTAAGGGACGTATATGTATTAACTGTGGATATATCGTGAAATTTTTCGATTCCTAAGCTCCGTAATCCCGATACGCATGATGTGTGTTCTACTGAGAGCAACCACTATACTCCGCCACCATCATATGCACGATCTACCTGACATAAGCACTGCTCCAAACACCCCCTATGTCAATTTTTGCACCAGTTCAGACAGTTCTCCTTCCTGTGTGCCTCATTTTGACACAGGTCTGAACCCCCTACTCCCACCCATAATCCTCCTCTTCCCCCCAGTCACCCCAAGGCCCTACTTAGTCTGGATTGGAAATCTGTCTCGATTTAAAACGACACTGCGAGAGCATCGTCTGCAAAATTAAATGCAACTCTAACCACAATATTTGTTTCCAATAACAGAGCAAAACACTTGGGAATTTGGAAATTTTATTGTGTTGGGAATTCTTGAATTGTGTTGGGTTGGGAATTTTGGAATTTTATTGGGTTGGGAATTTTGGAATTTTATTGGGTTGGCAATTTGGGAATGTTATTGGTTTGGGGATTTGAGAATTTTACTGGATTGGGAATTTGGGAATTTTGTGGTGCGAATTTTTATTTTAAATTTATGACAAGAAAAATATATAGAAGAACGCAAAATATTTAATCGATCAACATATAATATATTCCAAGCACATGTACTTATTCCGTAGATATTATAACTATCAAATAGCAATATGGTACAAATAATAAACATGGTGTCAAATAAACACATGCACATCAAGCCCAACTCATCTTTATCCACAAACACTGAACTCCACATGATCCAGTGAAGTTATTTTGCTCTTGTTTTCTTAAAGTCAAAGACTTAACCCCATTAAATTAATTACGAGCAGATATAAACGTGAATAAAAAAGTGAAGTGCTCATCAGCAACAAATAACTCCACCCATGTCTCAATGTGCATGCACACACACCAGGCAGGGGGAAACAAACCACAAAACACACACACACACACACACACACACACACACACACACACACACACACACACACACATACACCATGCACTTGGAAACAACACAAACACACACACACACACACACAAACACACAACATGCACTTGGAAACAACACACACACACACACACACACACACACACACACACACACACACACACACACACACACACACACACAGCATGCGTGTGGAAACAACACCACACACACACACAGCATGCACATGGAAACAACACCACACACACACACACACACACACACACACACACACACACACACACACACACACACACACACACACCATGCGCGTGGAAACAACACCACACACATACACACACACACACAAACACACAGCATGCACGTGGAAACAACACCACACACACACACACACACACACACACACACACACACACACACACACACACACAGCATGTGCGTGGAACAACACCACACACACACACAAACACACAGCATGCACGTCGAAATGACACCACACACACACACACACACACACACACACACACACACACACACACACACACACACACACACACACAAACACACACGCACCATGCACGTGGAAACAACAACAACAACACGCAAACACACACACACACACACAAACAAACACATAGCATGCATGGGGAAACAACACCACACACACACACGCGCGCACACACACACACACACACACACACACACACACACACAGAGCATGCGCGTGGAAACAACACACACACACACACACACACACACACCATGCACGTGGAAACAACAACACATATATACACACACACACACACACACACACACACACACACACACACACACACACACACACACACAGCATGCGCGTGGAAACAACACACACACACACACACACACACACACACACACACCATGCGCGTGGAAACAACAACACACACACACACACACACACACACACACACACACACACACACACACAGCATGCACGTGGAAACAACACACACACACACACACACACACACACACACACACACACACACACACACACACACACCATGCACGTGGAAACAACACACACACACACACAAACACATAGCACGCGCGTGGAAACACCACCACACACACACACACACACACACACACACACACACACACACACACACACACACACACAAACAACACCACACACACACCACAAATGAACTACAACTGGATGCAATCCGGGGTTCGGTGACGATCCTGAAAAGATCCCTTGGAACAAAACTCTGAAAAAGTTGAACTGCTTGGTCCATGAACCATGACCCCTTACTGAAGCGGAGATGGACACTTTGGGTCCTGGGAGGACTACCTCCTGAAACCTGCAAGTGGAGATAACCAACGACACACACACACACGCACACCCAAAATTCCATATTAACACCTAATCAATGTCGCATATACAGAGTAGGTCATGAACAGTTAACGTTTTGTATCCCACTGATACACCAGATCTGGATTCGGACCTGAACCAAAATCTAATCGGCTTGGTCATGTCATCTAACCAACCCAACCACCAAGTTTTGTTATAATCGGTCCATAATTTTTCAAAAGTCGTGCTATGTATCGTTTTGGCCCTGTCACTCAATTGTGAAGAATCACTTAAGAATTCAAATATCCAGATTTGGATCTTCACCAAAATCTAAACAATTCGTCCTTGTTACATCAGCAACCTCTCCACCAAATTTTGTCTGAATCCGTCCGCGACTTTTTGAGATATCCTGTTCACAGACAGACAAACTGGCAGACAAACTGACACAGGGATGAAAACATAACCTCTACCATCTTTGGTTGCAGAGGTAAAAAAAAAAAGAAGACATTTGCTTGACCAAAAAGAGATATTGTTGTTTGAAATGTTAACTTCAGCAGAGTAATCTCGATTGTTGATCAGACACTGCGTGGATCCTCTCTTTGTCGTGGTGGTGTCCCAATTCAGATGAGAAGTTTCCCATATATGTCTATCAATGATATGGTGTTAACCCAGGGTAATGGTAAAGTTTCCATAACAACAGAACACAAACATTGCCAATTCAAGTCGACAGACAGACAGGCTGAGGACAGCTAAGGCGGAGAGCTGGCAATGGCAATCCCCATGGCAAACATTTCAAAAAAAAGTAAGGATGGCAACTGCTGTTTCTCTACACCCATGTCAAAACCCAGAAGCACAGAGTAAGACAAAAACATGTTTGACTGAAGGAAAGAAGATAAATGTTTTCAGGGAGTTGTCAGAATTTAGGTCCATGTCAGCCCTCGGCATTTTTCTGACTCTCTGGCAAGGGCAACACCATCCTTGCTCCGACTTGCAGCTTACTGTGAGAATTTCCTTCCGACATGGAAAACTGTCGGACAAACCATACGCTTGGTACGAGCTTCTAGTAGATTACGTTCTTAGCGATTTTAACGCAATTACTCCGGAGTCAAATGTCCTTTTCCACGAATGCTTCTGGACCTACAAGTCTAAAGTGTGATGGCGTTCACAGTAAGCTTGCCAATTTTGGCTTATTCTTAAAAATGCCTGGCACGGTTGGGTACAAATACAATACATTCTTCTTATGTTCAAACACTCGTTTATGTGGTATTTTATGGTGCAACAGAAAAAACTATTTCCATGCCTCTTTTTGCAATACTTAGTGTGATGTCTGAAAGTAAAACTACTCGTATTTATGAACTAGAAAGGCATTCGGTGGAACGCAAACCTCCACCAGGCTCCACCTGTTTACCGATACGCCTGATCTGCATCCAGATCTGAACCAGAATCTAATCGGCTTGTTCATGTCACCTACACAACTCATCCACCTAGTTTTGTCATAATCCATCCATAACTTTTCAAGATGTCATAGTGCTTTTCTTTTCAACTTTTCTCAAATGCAACTAAAGTGCAACTTTTCAAGATGTCATAGTCATATATATAGTTTTTGGCTACATCTCTCAATGGTGAATTCAAAATTTTTAAAACCGAATTCTTTTCTTTGCTTAAAAAATATTTTTTTTAGCGGATCCTAATCTTATTCAAAATGGAATCAATTGGTCCATGTCACGCACTCACTCAACCTGTCCATCAAGTTTCGTCCGAATCCTTCCTTAATGTTTGGAGATACCCTGCTAAAGACAGACAAACATACATACAGACAAACAGGCATGAAAACACAACCTCCACCCACCTAAGGTGGCGGAGATAATGATAAAAAAAAATCAAGGATGATATGTAATAGAGTCTGCAACATGGGGTTTCCAATAGACCAATCAAAGGATTGTCTATTTACATCCAATATACTGTATAAGCATCATAAACGCATTTTTACCTCCACCACCATGTTTTCACCCATGTGTCAGTCAGTCTGCCAGTTTGTTTGTCTGTCTGTGAACAGAATATTTCAAAAAGTTGTAGACGATTTCGGCCGAAATTTGGCGGACAGGTTAGGTGTGTGACAAGGAAGAATTGATTCAATTTCGGTGAAGATTCGAATCCAGATCCGGATCAGAGAATTTTTTAAGTGATTCTTCACCATTGAGTGATAGGAATAAAACCGATATATACCATGGCATTTCAAAAAGTTGTGCACGAATTCGGCCGAAATTTGCTGGACAACTTTGGTGGGTGACAAGGAAGAATTGATTAAATTTTGGTGAAGATTCGAATCCATATCCAGATCAGATGATTTTTAAAAAGTGATTCTTCACCATTGAGTAATTGGGCCAACAACGATATATACGGTAGCACAATATTTCAAAAAGTTGGGCACGACTTAACTCATCCACCAAGTTCTGTCTTGAGTAGTTGTCAAAAACAAGCCGATTCGATTTTGGTTCAGGTCCAGATCCAGACCCGGCCTATCATCAGTGGGATACAAAACGTAAACTGTTCAGCCTCGCGGAGGTATGCTCTCTACCGAGTACCGTTCTAGTCATACATATTTTATGTTTAAGAGATATTTAGCTTCACTTGTTCCCAAATAGATAGACAGGCTAACATAATCGGTCTGTGTGTATCAGTGTGTCCAGGAGTACTGGAGTATGCACGCAGATCAACTTTATAGACTGCCCATTTTCAGATCAGATATATATATATATACACTACCGGTATATATATACACGACCGGTCAAAAATTTTAGAACACCTCAATTTTTCCAGTTTTTATTGGAATTTACACAGTTTAATGTCCAGTAAATAACCTGAAATGGTACAAAGGTAAGTAGTAAACTGATCGAGGTTAAAAAAAAGTTTAGGTTAGCAAAAATGGGAAAATAATGTAAATTGCACAGTTATATTGTAAAAAAGGCCTTCTTCAGGGAACAAGTAATGGGTTAACAACTTTCAGCTGTTCTGCAGCAATGTAAATAAATTAAGCCTTGAAAGTTGATGCAAACAATTCCTACAGGTGTCCCAACCTCTGCTGATTACTTGATTACAAACCCCCTGTCTGTATAAAAGCGGTTTTGGAACAGACTGTTATAGCACCCTCTGACGCATTATTTGGACAATATTGCACTGCAGGAAGTAGTATATTGGAAACTGGAGGAAACTCTGACAGGAAGAGGTCTGGCAGACCCAAAGCACAACAGAATCAGAAGACAAGTTTCTGAGAGTCAACAGCTTGCGTGATAGGCGGCTCACAGGACAACAGCTTCAAGCACAGCTTAACACTGGTCGAAGTAAGCAAGTCTCAGTTTCAACTGTGAAGAGAAGACTTCGAGCTGCAGGTTTGACAGGTCGAGTGGCAGTAAGAAAGCCATTGCTAAGATGGCAAAATAAGAAAAAGAGGCTTGCCTGGGCCATGAAGCACCACCAGTGGACTAATGAAGACTGGAAGGAGGTCTTATGGACCGATGAATCAAAATTTGAAATCGTTGGTTCATCACGCAGGGTTTTTTTTATGCCATCGAGTAGGCGAAAGGATGGTTCCTCAGTGTGTGACACCAACTGTCAAACATGGACGAGGAAGCGTGATTGTCTGGGGCTCTTTTGCTGGATCCATAGTCGGCGACTTGCACAGAGTGACTGGCACCCTGAACCAAAAGGGCTACCACAGCATTTTGCAGCACCATGCAATACCCTCTGGTATACGCCCAGTTGGTCAGGGGTTCATCTTACAGCAAGATAATGACCGTCAACACACCTCCAGGCTATGTCAAAACTACCTTCGAGGAACAGAACAAGACGGTAGGCTTCAAATCATGGAATGGCCAACACAGTCTCCAGACTTAAACCCCATCGAGCTGGTTTGGGATGAACTGGACAGAAGGGTGAAAGCAAAGCAACCGACAAGTGCAACACATTTGTGGGAACATCTGCAACAGTGTTAGGAAGAACTTCCCGAACAATATTTGATTTCCATTGTAGAAAAATGCCACGAGTGTGTTCGGCGGTTTTATCTGCAAAAGGTGGCGACTTTGCTGAGTCAAAAATTTAAATTAAATTTTGTTAAACAAAATGATTCTATGATTTATTTTTGATCTCCAATTGTTTATTTGTTCTATGCTTAATTTCAGAGTACATTGAGACATTAAACGGCGTAAATTTCAATAAAACTGGAAAAAATGAGGTGTTCTAAAACTTTTGACCGGTAGTATATATATATGCGCAGAGAGGCGTTGCATCATTAAATGCTCAGACTTGTATTAAATTTACTGCAGTTTAAAAAAAAAACAGGAGCATCTGTTAAATTATTAGATGTGATGGTACAAAGAAAGAATGCAATTTCGCTTCTGAACTGAGCAGGACGATTTTTCTTTCCACATTTTTAAACGCTACAAATGACTCCAATTGGTAGTGTGTTAAAACGAGAGCGAAACGAAAAACATAAGGGAAAACTGATTAATTGGAGTACAGGGGAAAATAAGTCGGGAAGAAAGTGAACCATTGATTTGCACGAAAGAGTTTTCAATAAAATAAGGACAGGTTTTCGATGAACAGGATAACATGAAGTAGCACAATGAGACGTTGTCTTTAAATTGTTTTGCGTCATGGTTTCAGAAATATTCTGTATATTTATGCAAGTGTCGTTTTCATGGGGAATGTAATGAATCCTTAAGAGATTCAGTTGTGAACTGCAAAGAAGCAGCAACTGAATGGTATAGTGGAAAGGCGAGTATTGTGTCAGAAAAGAAAATACATCTGGGAGTTCTCACCGACGTGTGACATATACGTACCGTGTGCACAGACAAAAATACATGCTTTGCACCCTGGCTTCGGAACTTTTCCTTCACAGCAAACTGTCACAGTTCCAAAGTGGCAAAAGGTGGCGGTTTTCTCCCAGGAAGAATCAGACTGCTATGAGGGTAGTGCCGAGGAGGTGCTTTGCGACAAGAAGGTGCAGCTTCAAGATGGTCAGAACGTTCCGATGACATCCCACAGGGTGGTTGGCGCACCGCGCATGATGAGTGTTGGCATGCCGAGGAAGATGGAAGCAGAGGAAGAAAACTGATGATGATGAGCAGAGGAAGAAAACTAAAAGGCTTGTTGCAAGCACGAAAATTTAAAAAGAAAAAGGAACAATATTTCCCGTATTACCTGTACAAGTTCAACGGGCTTGCCTCTAAGTCGGTCACTTCACAGTAGCACCATCGCACGTCCTCTAACAGAGGCGAGGATATCTCTTGCTGGCCACATATGTAATGCTCGCCATATATGCTCAAGCTCGGAAGGAGCAGAGGGTACAAGACCAGAAAGGAAGTGGTAGAAGACAAAGAGACCACTGGCCTGAATGAGATGGTAAAGTGATAGACCCCTAGACCCATAGACCCAGCTTCATCAAAGAATATTCCAATAATCTTAAAGGCCTCGTTTCCACGGCGTAAAGATGAGCAATGTGCAAGGCAGGGGAGCCACCAAGAGGGGAGAGCAGTACTCCATCAATGTCTGGATGAAGGCCTTGTAGGTGGATAGGAGTTCAGGTGTGCCAAGGGAGGACGTTGTACGACGGAGGTTGTCGAGGCGAGAACTACCCATTTATTGCAAGGTCGTTTGCAAGAGTGAGAGAAGGTGAAATCCTGGCTTTGGAGGTCAACTTTTAAATATGGTTTGCCCAAGAACAATCATGGATGATAGTGAGACCCAGGAATTAGAATGATTGAACTTCCTCAGGAGGATTGTGAAGAAAGTAGATAGGAAGGTTTGCCAGATGGTCCTTTCGGAGAGAGATAGTGAGAGTGTGAGATTTGTCAGGATTGAAAGACATATTACAAGTGTTGATTTTGTCAAGGTTTGAAGATAAGGAAGAGGCTGCAGCCTACCTGTCTAAAGGATGACGGATGTCACAGCAGAGGTTGGAGTCATCAGCAAATAGAGATTTTTCCAGAATTTCAGAGAGATCATTAATGAAGATCAGGAATAGGACTGGGCCCAAAACACTGTCTTGGGGCACTTCAGCCTTGACAGGGAGAGGAGATGAAAGTATTCCATTGAGAGCCACAGTAAAGCAGTCAGTAATCCATGTGTGGAGTTGGCCGTGGATGCCATAGGCAGCGAGTTTGAAGAGTATGGTAGGATGCCAGACTACAATGCCGACAGAAAGTATTTGACCTTTTCACATTTTGTTGTGTTTTATCCTGAATTAAAAGTCATTACAGCTTCGAGGCTCCTTGGGTATGTCTGTATCAGCTTTACACATCTGGATTTGGAGAGTCTCTCCCATTCTGCCTTGCAGATTTGCTCAAGCTCTGTCAAGTTGGATGGGGAGAGTCGGAGAACAGCAATCTTCAAGTCTTTCCACAGATTCTCAATGGGATTAAAGTCTGGGCTTTGGCTGGGCCACTCAAGGACTTTCACGTTATTGTTCTGAAGCCATTCCAGTGTTGCTTTGGCTGTATGCTTGGGGTCATTGTCCTTTTGGAACATAAATCTTCACCACAGTCTTTTACACTCTGAATCAGGTCCTCCTCAAAGTTTGCCTGTATTTGACTCCATTCATTCTTCCCTCTATCCTTACAAGTCTCCCAGTCTCTGCCGCTGAAAAGCATCCCCATGGCATGATTCTGCCACCACCATGCTTTACGGAAGGAATGGTGTTCGAGGAGTTTTCAAGCAGACAACTTAAATGTGTGTTTCTTTCTAAATCATGTCCAACCAATTGACTTGTCACAGGTGGACTCCAATCAAGTTGTCGAGACATCTCAATGATGATCAAAGGAAATTGGATGCACCTGAGCTAAATTTGGAGTGTCATAGCAAAGCGGTTGAATACTTATTGACTCAAAACATTTCAGCTTTTAATTTTTAATGAACTTGTAAAAAGTTCTAAAAAAAAACAAAAAACTCCACTTTGATGGGATATTTTGTGTAGATTAGTGACAAAAAAGAAATGTTCCATTTATAAGAAGAACATTAACTCTACAAAGACCCCATAGTATCGCTTGCAAGGCCAGACCTCTGAGCGGTTCTATTAATGACCCAACTCCCCATTGGGGTGGAGCCGCAAAATGATCCCCTAACCCCAAAAGGATTGTTCCTGATCCACAAGCACATCAGCGGTCCCATAATGCTGGATTAATTGCGAGATTCAAAATTTCATTTCTACACAAGATGAAGGATCAATGCAGAGCAATTAAGGACTGTGTGACTCTTGTATCCATCCCAGTAAGCAGATGATTATAAAAGGATTTTCTACCTTGATTATTGGAACAATTGAAAATACAAATCCTTGCAGGAGCATTTCACATCTCGGTTAAATTCGGTTAGGAACACTCTGCACCCACGGAGAATTGTTATTTTGATGTCCTATACCCAACAATGAAGCTTAAAACCAGATACCATTCCTTTTTGTGGAGCATGGCAGGAGGAAGAAAAGAAAGCGAATCACGACTAGCTTACATGTAGCTACCTGATCTTTTGATCCTTCCAAACAGGGACACGTGGTTTCAAATCAAAGTCACTTTAGCATCGTTCATAGACATCCCGTTAACATTCCTGGCAACAGTTCTACCCTACTCTACCCTTTTGCTGTTGCTAGTTTTTTTTGCTTCCCATCAGCCCAAGCTGCTTACCCATGAGTGAAACGGGCAGACTGGCTGCGGCTCCGGCTGCGAGTCAGTGGAATCCCATCGAAGCGCCATGCCTTTGGATGTGAAAGGCAAAGGCACAGAGAGCAGCACACATTTCCGCGCCAATCTCAAGTATCGGTCCTTTGGGGGCCACGTGGCCTCTCCCGGAGGTGCTCGAGGATGGATCGAGTCCAAGACCGAGCATATAAGCTGCAACAGCGGAGCAAGGTTAGGGTCTAATTTTAAATACACAAACCATTATAATTACATGTAATTCCATCATGGAAGTTCCCTCAATGTAAGCCTTACATGAACCATAATACACAACCTAATCTCAGCCCCAAAGCTACTGGCAACCCAATGCTTCTCCTAATTGTTGAAAATTCATCAAAATGTATAATTATATCAAACAAAAAGGTGTTGTTGGGAAAAGTCTTACATTGTACCATGTGCTGTTGTGTAGTAGGAAAGAAGCGTCGCAGCGAACGCATCCCAGCATTCCAGGAAGATAAATGATGCTGAAAGTTAAAAGAGGTTTAGAAAAAGTGGAACGAGGTTGAGAGAAGACGAAATGAGGTTGAGCGAAGGTGAAGTGAGGTTGTGCGAGGGTGAAGTGAGGTTGTGAGAAGGCAAAATGAGGTTGATAGAAGGTGAAATGAGGTTGAGAGAAAGTGTAATGAGGTTGAGGGGAAATGAGTTTGAGAGAAAGTGAAAGGAGGTTGAGGCGAAATGAGTTTGAGAGAAAGTGAAAGGAGGTTGAGGCGAAATGAGTTTGAGAGAAAGTGAAAGGAGGTTGAGGGATGAAATGAGGTTGAGAGAAGGTGAAATGAGGTTGAGGGAAAGTCAAATGAGGTGGAGAAAAAGTGAAATGAGGTTGAGAGAAGGTAAAACAATGTTGAGAGAAGGTGAAATGAGGTTGAGGGAAAGTCAAATAAAGTTGAGATAAAGTTAAGTTAAGTTTAGAGAAAGTGAAATGAGGTTGAGAGATGAAATGAGGTTGAGAGAAGGTGAAATAAGGTTGAGGTGAAATGAGGTTGAGAGAAAGTGAAATGAGGATGAGAGAAAGTGAAATGAGGTTGAGAGATGAAATGAGGTTGAGAGATGAAATGAGGTTGAGAGAAGTTGAAATCAGGTTGAGAGAAGGTGAAATGATGTTGAGGGAAGGTGAAATGAGGTTGAGGGAAAGTCAAATGAGGTTGAGGGAAGGTGAAATGAGGTTGAGAAAAAGTGAAATGAGGTTGAGAAAAAGTGAAATGAGGTTGAGAGATGAAATGAGGTTGAGAGAAGTTGAAATCAGGTTGAGAGAAGGTGAAATGATGTTGAGGGAAGGGGAAATGAGGTTGAGGGAAGGTGAAATGAGGTTGAGAAAAAGTGAAATGAGGTTGAGAGAAGGTGAAACAATGTTGAGAGAGGGTGAAACAATGTTGAGAGAAGGTGAAACAATGTTGAGAGAAGGTGAAACAATGTTGAGAGAAGGTGAAACAATGTTGAGAGAAGGTGAAATGTTGTTAAGAGAAGGTGAAATGAGGTGGAAATAAAGTGAAATTAGGTTGTGAGAAAGTGAAATGAGGTTGAGGGAAAATCAAATGAGGTTGAGAAAAAGTGAAATGAGGTTGAGAGAAGGCGAAATGGGGTTTAGATAAGGTTATACAATGTTGATAGTAGGTGGAATGAGGGTTAAATTGAGAAGGTGAAATGAGGGTCAAAATGAGAAGGTGAAACAAGGTTCATATCGAGAAGGTGATATGAGATTAAGAAAAGGGATTCTTCTTGATCACCTTCCAGCATTGGCAGAATAACACACACAACCTCAGAAAGTCGAGGAATAATTTGTACGAGGTTGTTCCAAACGCTATTTTGACGAGATAAGCACAATCATCCAATAAATGCTATTTTATATTTTTGATAAACAGACATATACATCGAGTAAGAAAATGATTTCCTTCCTAATTAATATTCCCATGCTTTAAAAAAAACAAAACGGAGGGATATTGTAATCGGCTCCGTCTGTCCATCCATCACTCTATCTCCTCCTAAACGGTTGGGCAGAAATTCATCAAACTTGGTAGTTATTTAGGATCACCACTTATTTTGGTCCCACCCCCTGGGGCATGGTCCAAAGGTCAAATACCAAAAAATGCAATTACAGGCACATTTCCAAACGTTTTTAAATGAAACTTTGTAAATGGATGAACATTGGGGGGCCGTATGAAATATGTAACATTTTTTGGGATATTATCCTCGGTTCATGCGCCAGGAGGTGGGGACTTCGGGTCACAGGGGTCAAAAGGGAAAAAGAATTAACTCAAAATTTGATTTTGGGTCATGCCTGGTGGAACCTTTTGCCATCTTTTCAACATATTTCAAACTCGTTTCTAACAAAATGGGCCATCTCGACCTGTCTGATTAACAGTACCGAGTAAAAGTACATTAATTTAATTCCTGAAAGCACATATTGATATTATGTGGCCAAAATAGTTTCATTTTGTCACCTGACTATGTTCCACTCGCTTCCCTGTCATTCCTTACTCCTCTTAATTTATTTCCCTTCCCTTTTCTTTCAGCTTCTTCCTTTTTTTCAATTCACCCTATACCCTTCCACCACCTCTCTCCACCTCCACTCCTCTCTCCAACACTCCTATGGCCTCTAAAGCCTTGTAAACATTTTCTCAAGGGTGTCATATTTTATAAGGGGGTGTCTTTGTGGTAGAAAGGCGATAAAAACAA
The DNA here is from genome assembly GCF_964187855.1 of Myxine glutinosa. NCBI lineage: Eukaryota > Metazoa > Chordata > Myxini > Myxiniformes > Myxinidae > Myxine > Myxine glutinosa. The sequence goes on from NC_136270.1 coordinate 114,523,587, forward strand.
AAATGGCGTTTTACAAAACTTGATTATCCACATAACTTGCAGTAATAAACTAACCCAGTAAGTTTGCTGAATTCTAATTCAATTGCCTAACTATTTGGGGTTTTGTGAATAGAAGCAGTATATTTCATTTGGAATTATCTTGATTGAGTATTTGCTTAACAGGCATTTTGCAACGACTTTTCAAGAGGGAAAAGATGTGTTGCCTGTCAACATCTTACTATAATTCACCAAATTTCCGTCCGTCCGTTCGAAGGTACCGCAAAAACGGCTCAACCGATTGCAACGATATTTTGGGTGGGTATTTCTGGGACCCCTGGCAGCAAAATAGGCTATATTGTTTTTCCAAGTTTTCCAATTTTCCCAAACATGATGGAATAATATTTACTGATATGAACAGTGATGTGGTTTTTGTTGAAATTCTACAAATACTGTTTATTCTACGTACCAGGAGAGAGTAGATCGACTCCTGACGAACTCTTCCTATATAAACGTGCGGCTCCGAAGTAACATGGCAGCGTGTGCAAAGCGACTGAGAAACAGGTGTAGCAGCCGCTTCCGTGTTACAGATTCGGCGCTCACTCTTCACACATAAACATGCGACTGAGAAAGACGTCTAGCGGCCGCTTCCGTTTTGTAGAATTCAATCTTTTTTCAAAATGGGCACCATGTACTGTTTAGATTTTGATGCTTTGCGTGTGATATGATTTAACGGATGTTTATATGAATCGTTTAAAATAAAAAAGCCTTCAATTTCTGATATTTTGCCTTTTCATTTGGGCCTCCCAATTTAAGCCCCGCCCGTAGGGCGGGTACCTTTGCTAGTAAATACAAGCATTCTGAGTATTGCACTGCAATACATGTCCCCTACCAAAGTTCAAAGTTCCATAACTTTGTCAAAAATGATCGAATATGCAAATTTATGCACGGTTGATGCTGGTTTTCAAACTTGATCTGAGGTATGCTGAGACACATGTGTGTCACGCCTCGCCTCGTTGATAAGCCCGCAAGCTCGCTCCGTGGAGCGGCCTGCACGTATTGCACTGTGTGAATTATATAATTACCAACTCACGGTCTGAGGTACTAGCGATTCAAGAGATATCCATTTTTTTTATATTTTCGTCTAATTAACGATATCTGCCAAACCACGTGACCTATCGCAAATTTCGAAAGGACATTTTAGTAGACTGACATGCTGAACAGATCTGTGAAGTTTCCCCTCGATTGGATCAAAAAGGAGGGAGGGGCTCGGTTTTAAAGGTTCATGCTTTAAAACGTCATAACTCTGAAACCATGTGACGCATAACGTCATGCTCGGTGACTTTTTTGTTCGTCATGGGTATGCGATTCTGCTTGCAATGTTTGGCCTCGATCTGTTCAGCCGTTGCAGAGAAAAAGGGGTTTTCGTGTTTTCACGAAAAACAATATGGCGGCCGAACCACGTGACCTGTGACGTCATAATCACGATTAAAATATTCTACAGACCGAGTCCCGCCTACGGTGAAAATTTGATCTCAATCGGTCCAATTATTGCAGAGAAAATGTTTTTTAAAGGAAATTAAAACTTAAAATGGCACTGAGTTAAGGATCATCAGAATTATCAGAATTACCAAAGTTCAAAGTGCCATAACTTTGTCAAAAATGATCGAAACCTCGTGAAGTTCGAACTTGATCTGTAACTTATCATGAGGAAACCATGTGCCAAGTTTGACATAATTAGCCTTAAGGGTTTAGGAAAAAAATCCGGAAAACTGTTCGTTGCATGACGGACTGACAGACGGAGGGACGGCGTGCAAACCTATAGTCCCCTCCGGTGTACACCGGTAGGGGACTAATAATACAGTATATAAACTATATGCCAGGCTGAGCAGTTTATGTTTTGTATCCGACTGATAGGCCGGATCTGGATTCGGACCTGACCCAAAATCGAATCGGCTTGTTCTTGTCACCTAACCAACTCGTCCACAACGTTTTGTCCAAGATCATCCACAACTTTTTGAGATATCCTGCTCACAGACAGATAGACAAACAGACGTGAAAATATAACCCCCGTCCACCTTAGGTAGCGTCGGTAATTAAACGTCTTCTGCTGTTATAATAAGTACAACAACTGAAGGAAAAATAATTCACAAAAAGGATGCAAAACAGATTTTATCCATTGCAGACCTGTAGGTACTGCCATTTATAAACAAAATCACATATTTCCATCATTGTAGCAAATAGTCTTTCCTTTTCTCAAATGGCTTTGTCTCTGGCTGTTAATTAGCATTTTGTCCTGTCCACTTAACTTTAGATATGCCACAGCTTCTCTCCCAATGGATAGTGGTCATCTCACCATATCACTGAACATGTCTCGGACACTTGACAAATGTTGTCATCTCCTGCTGCTTGCTGAGCTTTATACTTGGGGTATACAAAGGTATCTTCAGAAACTGGCTTTCTGGCACTAACTCGACAAGTCAAAAGGGAGTATAAAAGGATATGGCCAAAAATATTAAAATAACAGCAAGACATTCTTTAACCCTAGATAGGTGTACCACTGGGTATAACCATTCTGTATGGATTGGTACACCAAGGGGGCACACCTATCTTTGGTTAAGTATATCTTATTATAATAGAGCAAACGTATATGGTTATGTGTGTCGCTATGTTTATATGCGACGAAAACGTCTTCTTCTTCAAATAAAATTACCACCCTCTTAATTAACCCTCTTAAATGCGTTAAGACTGCTGAGACCCATCAGACCTTTGACGACCCTTTAATTCCCCAAGACCCTTCAGACCACCAAGACCCTTGAAGACCCAAAATACCTTGAAGACCCCCAAAGACCCAAAATACCCTGAAGACCCCCAAAGACCCAAAATACCCTGAAGACCCCCAAAGACCCAAAACACCCCAAAGACCCAAAATACCCTTAAAGGCCCTGAGGCTCAAAAGACCCTGAATACCCAAAAACCCAAAAGACCCTGAATACTGAAAAACCCAAAAGACCCCAAAGACCCAAAACACCCAGAAGACCCAAAACACCCAGAAGACCCAAAACACCCCAAAGACCCAAAACACCCCGAAGACCCTGAAGACCAAAAAGACCCCAAAGACCCAAAAGACCCCGAAGACCAAAAATACCCCAAATACCCAAAAGACCCCAAAGACTTCAAAGACCCAAAAAGACCCAAAGACCGTTAAATACGAAGAAGAACCAAAAGACCCTTAAGACCCAAAAGCCCCTGAAGACTCCGAAGACCCAAAAGACACTGAAGACCCTTAAGACCCAAAAGCCTCTGAAGACACCAAAGACCCAAAAGACCCTGAAGACCAAAAACACCTCAAAGACCCAAAATACCCTTAAAGGCCCAGAGGATCCAAAAGGCCCTGAAGACCCAAATGGCCCTGAAGACCCAAAACACCATGAAGACCAAAAAGACACCGAAATGGTCAAAGATACATACCCCTCTGAAATGATGTGTGGTGAGGTGCGCGGAGCGTGCCGAGTCATGCCAGTAAGGAGCAAAGAAAGGGTTAAGACAAGTGTACCACAGGATAATCGGTGGGTGATGATGGTGAAATTATAGCTTCTACATCTATCTATAATTCCAGTAATCTCTGTGTGTATGTATGTATGTATGTATGTATGTATGTATGTATGTTTGTATGTTTGTCTGTGACCGCTGTTTCTCGACAACCACGGGTCCGATATACTTTAAACTTGCCAGGTATATTGCTGGGGACCCGAGGATGTGCCTTTTCAAGGTTTCATATTAATCGGACAAGTAGTTACCGAGCTATGTCCAAAAAACGATTCAACCAATCAGAGAGCAGCGAGCTATCACGTGTGCCGAACGTGCCGAACAGACTCTGCCTCGGACGGCACATTTGAGAGCGTATTCATTTATTTCACGTTGGCAAACTATGTTGGCGTTAAACTATGTTTTAAAACTAATTAAAACTAATTTGCGATTCTTTCGCTTTCCTGCGCGTTTGTGCACGCTATGGCGATTTCTTTACCAAACTCCGCAAGATGGAAATCTCCACGCATGGCTGGCGGACTTCCTCTCTAGTCGTCGTCAACGTGTGGCCCTGAATGGGTTTCTCTCATCTCCTCTTCCTGTTCAGGCTGGAGTTCCCCAAGGCAGTGTTCTGGGCCCCGTGCTTTTTCTGGTCTTCATCAATGATCTCTCTGACTCTCTCGAAAATCCTCTCTATCTCTTTGCTGATGACTCCACTCTCTGCCGCTCCATTCCTCTTCCCTCAGATCGGCAGTCTGCTGCCTCCTCACTCTCTGAAGACCTGGACAAAATCACAGACTGGTCAAACAAGTGGAACATGTCTTTCAATCCTGACAAATCTCACACTCTTACTATGTCTCTCCGAAAAGATCGACTGGACAACCCTCCCATCTACTTTCTCAACAATCCTCTCCAAGAAGTTCTGTCGCTCAAGATTTTGGGTCTCACTATCTGCCATGATCTTTCTTGGGAAAACCACATTTCCAAGCTGGCCTCCAAAGCCAGTCGCCGACTGGGCATCCTCCGTCGTGCGAAGTCCTTCCTCGGCACACCTGAGCTCCTCACCACATACAAGGCTTTCATCCGCAGCTCAATGGAATACTGTTCTCCCCTATGGGCCGGTGCTCCTGCCTCACACCTAGCTCGGCTTCACGCTGTTGAAACCAAAGCTTTCAGAATTATTGGAATCTCCCGCGATGAAGCTATCTCTGAGGGCCTTTCACTCACTCACCGCAGGCAGGTAGGTGGTCTTTCTGTCTTCTACCGACTCCTCTCCGGCCTTGCACCCCCAGCTCTCTCTGTGCTCTGTCCCCCAAATATTCCTACAGGTCGCACAAGATCTGCCAGCAACCCTCTGATGGTTAAACTGCCGAAATCTCGGCTCTCTGCTCACCTTCACTCTTTCATTCCTCTTTTCTCCCGCCTCTGGAACAAACTCCCTCACTCCCTTCAATCCCACTCCTCCCTCCAGGTCTTTAAAACAGCTGTTCACCACCATCTCTTATCTTCCCCCATCCAAAACCTTGATCTTTTCTACCCCCGCTAATTCACCCCAGATCCACCTTGTTTGAAATTCCAACTTCTTTCCTGGAAGTCCTGGCAGTGTCCATATGTTTTATACCTCTCCCACCGCCCCCTTTTTTTTTTTTTTTTTTTTTTTTTTTTTTTGTATACAAGTTCGAGGCTCGTGAAAGAGCGAACATTAATCACACAGAAAGACAAACCGACACATAAAACATATAACATAGGGAGCGGTAGACAAGATGGGGAGAGAGGGGGAAGGACACAAACACAACATTTGACAGCAGGGACCGAGAGACATGGAGACATCGAGAGATCTGAGAGAGGGCGAGGGCTTTGGGGGGGGGGGCGTGGGAAGGGGGCAGTGGGAGAGGTATAAAACATATGGACCCTGCCAGGACTTACAGGAAAGAAGTTGGAATTTCAAACAAGGTGGATCTGGGGGTGAATTAGCGGGGGTAGAAAAGATCAAGGTTTTGGATGGGGGAAGATAAGAGATGGTGGTGAACAGCTGTTTTAAAGACCTGGAGGGAGGAGTGGGATTGAAGGGAGTGAGGTAGTTTGTTCCAGAGGCGGGAGAAAAGAGGAATGAAAGAGTGAAGGTGAGCGGAGAGCCGAGATTTCGGCAGTTTAACCATCAGAGGGTTGCTGGCAGATCTTGTGCGACCTGTAGGAATATTTGGGGGACAGAGCACAGAGAGAGCTGGGGGTGCAAGGCCGGAGAGGAGTCGGTAGAAGACAGAAAGACCACCTACCTGCCTGCGGTGAGTGAGTGAAAGGCCCTCAGAGATAGCTTCATCGCGGGAGATTCCAATAATTCTGAAAGCTTTGGTTTCAACAGCGTGAAGCCGAGCTAGGTGTGAGGCAGGAGCACCGGCCCATAGGGGAGAACAGTATTCCATTGAGCTGCGGATGAAAATTCCCATGCCCCCCCCCCCCCAAAGCCCTCGCCCTCTCTCAGATCTCTCGATGTCTCCATGTCTCTCGGTCCCTGCTCTCAAATGTTGTGTTTGTGTCCTTCCCCCTCTCTCCCCATCTTGTCTACCGCTCCCGATGTTATATGTTTTATGTGTCGGTTTGTCTTTCTGTGTGATTAATGTTCGCTCTTTCACGAGCCTCGATCTTGTATCCAACAAAAAAAAAAAAAAAAAAAAAAAAAAAAAAAGCCGTTCGCTTTGGACCAAACCATTTCATGTAAATAGAGGGGGGGGATTGTCACCGTACTCGCAAGCCGTTCGCTTTGGACCAAACCATTTCATGTAAATAGAGGGGGGGGGGGATATAATTTTAGATATAGATATAGTACGGGCATGCCCTAGTTTATACAAAACAGACAACTCTTTGCAGTAGTTGTATCTCCCAATGCAACTCAGGGGGCAAATCTTCCCAATTTTTCCCTGCTGCCTGGATTCGTCAGGGCAGCGCGGTTCCGGTCAGAGTGTCGATCGGTTCCTATTGACTGGCCCTTTCCCTCTTGTCTCTGTTTCTCTCCTTCTCTCCAACTCTCCTTGTCTCCCACTCTCCTTCTCTCCAACTCTCCTTGTCTCCAACTCTCCTTCTCTCCAACTCTCCTGTGTCGTGGCCCTGACTTTGTGAAGACAGAGGTAGGCTACACCATCCTGGATGTGGGGGATCTCTGGGTCGCTCCTGTGAGATTGATTAGCTGTCTCCATGGCGCGGGCTTGTTCAAGAGAACTGGTCGGGGCTAAACAACAACAACAACACAATCAAGGGAACTTCCAATATCTGACGGTATCAATCTTGGAGATAAGCAAGGGCTTCTTGATGAGATCCAAGTAAGAGTGGGGGAAGTAAAGAAACAGCGAGAAAAACGAAGGGATTATATAGTAACAGGGCCAGATAAACCCAAAAGACCCTGAATACTGAAAAACCCAAAAGATCCCAAAGACCCAAAACACCCAGAAGACCCAAAACACCCCAAAGACCCAAAACACCCCGAAGACCCCGAACTAAAGCTAATGCATCCGAGAGTAATGAGGGAGATGGCAGAGTAGATAAGCGTGATATTAACCGATATCTTTAACAGCGCACTGGAGTTAGGACAGGCAGCAGAGGATTGGAGAATAGCAAACGTAACACCGTTACTTAACAAAGGATCAGAGAGAATCAGGGAGAGGTGTTGCAGTTGTTAATTAAGGACCAGAGAGGGAACCATTTGAGTAATTTAAGACGAACTAAAGGGAGTCAGCATGGATTTACTAAATGGAGGACATGTTTAACAAATTTATTCCATGAAGCAGTTTCTGACTGGTTGGAAGAGAGAAATGCAATGAATGTACTTTATCTGGACTTTCAAAAAGCTAATGTTAAGGTACCACATAGAAGGCTGTTGGCTAGGGTTAAGGTACCGTAGGGTGAAGGCCTGTGAAGTGGCTGTTCGAGTAGCCAGTTGGATTGGAAATTGGCTTAGTAATAGTACGCAAAGAGTAGCTGTGAAACGGCGGATATCCGATTAAGAGGGTATCCTTTGACTGTCAAAAATTTGGTCCTGCGCAAGTCTTTAGGGCCATTTAGTGGAAACCTGGAAATGTCCTCAAAAGGATTCGCCGATTCCAATTTGCCCTGTATTTAGTCAATTTTCATACGGGCCTACCGCGGGTAGCCTGGCAGTCAATGACGCTACCTGACAAGCTTACGGCTACCATATAGCAATGTACAATGCGCTAAGATAGGGATAGTGCTGTGCTTTATACTATCACAAAATGTTGTGATTGATAATTCTCAATATCACGATTAATGAAAATAATCTTACCGCACGTGGGCATGATCACTTATTGGGATATTTTGCTGTGCAACAGCTGACAGGAGCACTTCCATTTTGATCATGTGTGTCATGATCCATGTTTAATTTGTATGGCGCGTTTTCGTTTGATTTGAGGCTTCAATTTCTTCTTCAATTTGCAACTTGCTGTTCATTTCCAGATATTTTTTTTTACAATAAATCAATAAAGGGAAGGATACGGTGTTCTTTTTATTCTTCTTTTTGTGCTCAAAGAAATTCTGCCACCTTGGCAGATACACTCTCCCTTAACTCAGTTCAGACCTCCTGAAAAATCCTCCACCTTCTCCCACTTCGGTGTCCCTGGGTATGCCTAAGGATCAGGAATAGGACCACTATTATTTCTAATTTACATTAACGATTAGGACAAGTGTTAAGAATAGACTTTACAAATATACAGATGACAAAGATTGGCGAGTTGCTGGGGTTTGGTAAGAATAATGAAAATAGGAATTATATAATGCAAGGTGTAGTCTATGGAGTATGTGACACAGGAGAAGGATCTCAGTGTTTTTACATTTGGTGGGACCAGAAAGCAGTTTTGAAAACTTTAATATCAAGCTATCCAGATGGCAGACAACCATTTCTTGAACATTCTTTGCCCGATTTTGTTCAAACTTGGCAAATCACAGTAGATGATGGCATACAAGTGCACCTCACTTTATTTTGTGATCTGATTAAAGATGGCCGACTAGTAGACTGGCAGCCATTTTAGATGTTGTCAAGTCTGCGGCCGATGAAGACCAGCCTTGGATGGATATCCGGTCGGTCAAGACGAAAATTGGTGGTACATTTTGGCGTGCGTGGGACAAAAGGCAATGAGGTGCTTACCTGCATGGACGAAAGCCACATGGGTTTATCCTTGGACCCAACACCATGCAACACAAGACACAACAAAGAAAATGCAACAATAATAATGGTTTAATTAAAATAAATGCAATACGATAAAAAGAATGAAAGGTGAGGTAAAACTAAATCCTAATTGAGGTACCTCTACATGCAGATTCAAAAACAAACAAGGGGAAAGATTAAATAGAAATAAAACAAGGTTCTTTTTATATCGGCGGCACTCAGCTTGCTCAATGAGACTTTTTAGGAGCTTGCTGGTCGTCGAAGCTCGAAGCCCCACAGGCGGGAAGCGCACAAGATGGCCGCTTTTGGAGTGAGGTCCTTTTTGAGGGCAGTCCTCCCTCGGGTCCCTCAGACATCCAGGAAGCACAACGCGGACCCACAAACACCTCCTCCTCGCTATCGCAAAAGTCCACCCGAGCTCCGAAAGTTCTCCTCACGATCGCACACGAGAAAACGTGACCGCACACCACGAAGGCATGAACAAGAGCGAGAGAGAGAGACTTTTATGTCCTTTTATTACAAAAGTATAAAACAACAATAAATGATTCAAAGAAAACAATCACAACAGTTGCACAAACCTTTACATGATAAATAAACAAAATATAAGCAAACAAATAAGGAAGTATTAAGGAAATCAACTACATATTAAATACTAACTGACCCTCATCTATTTTGCAAAATGCATCTCTCACACACCACTGCTCCTCAAGGAGTTGTACCTCCATCCCCTCCTCAGAACAACAACAAAATTCCATCTTAACTCTTGAAACACAGAGAGCTTTAAACATTTCCAAGACATCTATACTATAAGAATCATCATGTATCTTTGATTTCCTGGTCTTATATATCGCCAACTTGGCTTGCGCAAAAAAGAGGTGATTTAAAATTGTTGTTGGGGAATTGAACCGCCCACTACGGCCAAAAATAAAGGCAGGAAAATCAAAAACAAAGGAAAACCGTGCAAGTAACATTTTAAAGAAAACAAATAAAGGAGTTAACTGGTCACAGCGTACATACGCATGAGGCAAGGTTTCAGTTTGTCCACAAAAAGGGCATTGCTCACTTATCACTTGCGAGAAGCGGTGAATTAGGGAATTTGTGGGTATGATCCAATGAGCAATTCTCCATTGAAGATTCCCAACATGTTTCGGCACAGGCTGTTTATAGTACCACCCCCAAATAGGGTAAAGGAGAGGGGTATTCGGCAGGACTGCAGCCCATCTACAGGGTACAGGGGAGGACAACAAAGGAAAAAGGATTTTTAAGCATTGCACATACAGGGTCTTTCAATTGCTCCCAGAAAAGGATAGAGTGGCCAAAACTAATTGGTTCCAAACTAAGAGAACCAGATAGACAAAGATTGGGGAAGGGTGGAGAAGATTCAAAGGTGGGTACGGGAGGGTTGCTTGCCCAGCCATTTGAGGCACAGTAGATGCGAAGCACCATTTTCAAAAAGCTGTCAACTCTGCGACACGATCTAATGCCAACCGTCGAAGCCAGAGCGGTAGCACTGATCCACCTGTCATTGGTGGCGTTTCTCAAATGACACACTTTTGTTATTGAGGCATTTATAAACTGTTGAATGAAGGTGCTTTCATTCACACACTCACCAAATACAGAGTTGTGAAATAATGGTTCATTGAAGAACATGGATCGATCATAAGTCGAGGGGTCACGGAGATAGGTAACGGCTTGCCACACCTTCAGTAGGCTTTGGTGAAAGGCAGGTAGCATCGATAGGTCTATCTTGGTCGAGGCCATCAGGAACAGCTCCTGTGCAAGGTCCAACTTCCCCGCTTGATGTAAGATGCATCTGGTAAGCTGTCTCCAGGCCAAACATGGTTCAAACAAGAAGCGCCATGTTGTTCATAGGCGGAAAGCCATGATGCGGCACTTGACATTGACCAGCCCTTGGCCACCCTCTGCAGTTGGTAAGTTTAGAATCTCTGGTCTCAGCCAATGCTTTCCGGACCAAAAGAAATGGGTGATGCCTTTTTGTATGTCCTCCACCAGAGTTTCGGGCGGCTGCAGGGAAAGAACCTTGTACCATAACGTAGAGGTGACCAGACTGTTGATGACTAGTACCCTACCTCGGTAGGACAGTTGGCAGAGCAAGTTCTTCCATTTCAGTAAGAGTACTTCAATTTGTGCCAACAAGCCTTCCCAGTTATGCCTCACAAAATTCCCAAGGCCAAGGAACACCCCTAGGAACTTAATCCCATCTCTTCTCCACGAAAGATTGGCAGGGAGAGGAGGAGGGAGAGGAAATAGGGGGGCAGGTAGGGGATAGGTAGAGGGTTGGATCCACAGCGCTTCTGTTTTTGTCCAATTTATCTTGGCCGATTATGCCCTGCTGAAGAGATCCAATGCACTCATCATCAAACCAACGTCTTCTGAATGTCTGATGCAGACACAGATGTCATCTGCATAAGCAATGCTTTTTAAGGGGTGGGTTCCAAAAGTAACACCAGACAAGGACTTTCAAAAGGTTTTTAAGAGGGGCTCAAGGGATAAAGCATACAAAATTCCTGACAGAGGGTAGCCCTGCCTTACCCCTCTCCCAACAAAAAAGGGGGGGGGGGTACAATTTCATTGTTCATCTTCAAGATAGCCGATATGTTTGTATAACATAATTGCATATGGAATAGAAAGAGAGGTCCAAACCCAAAACATTTTAGCACTTCAAAAATATATGTATGAGAAACACAGTCAAAAGCTTTCTCCTGGTCGAGGAAGATAAAGCCACAACTTTCATAATTAATCTCACAGATTTCAATGACATCTCGGACAACAAAGATATTATCCTGAATATTGCGACCAGGAACACAATAAGTCTGGTCCGTGTGTATAATGTCTCCTAGTAGGGGTGAGAGACGCAAGGCCAAAGCCTTTGAGAAAATTTTATAGTCCATGCACAATAAGGACACTGGGCCTCCACTGTGATATGAGCAATGAATTTCCTTTTTTAGGAAGCAAAGTAAGCACGGCTCTCCTGCAGTTCAGTGGAAGTTCACCCTTCTTCAAGCTCTCTAGAAAAACCAGAATTAAATCAGGTCCAATCAAGTCGCAAAATTTCTTGCAGAATTCCACTGGCAGACCATCCAGGCCAGGTGATTTCCCTCTGTCCAGGCTTTTAAGGGCAACAGAAAGTTCCTCAAGCGTGAGCGGTGACTCCAAATCCGTTCTCTGCTTTGGAGTTAGTATACCGACACAATCAAACAAATTAGGAAGAAGTTCTGCATCGACATCTGTTGCCTAGTAAAGTGTAGAGAAGAAGAGTCTTGCATCCTTCTTAATTTCTCCAGGGTTGGTCGTGATTGAATTATCAGGACGTTTCAAAGCAGTAATTTGGGAATGAGGAAATTTTGTTTCAAAATCAAAGAAAAACCGGGTCGGGGAATCCAGGAGGTATAGGTGCTGAAAGCATAGTCTCGTTAGCGCTCCTTGGGTTTGATTAGAAATTATATTATTAAGAAGAGATATCTTCTCACATCGTTTTAGTTTCTTTTGGGGGGTAGGATGGGATCTTAAATTTGTTTGAATCTGGAGAATCTCCTTCTCCAGCTCAACTTTCATTCTGCATTCTACCTGTGTGTTTAGAAAACAAAACTGCTGACAGAAACTTCTAATTTGGACCTTTGTGTTGTCCCACCACAATCGCTGGTCCTTAAAACTGGATTTGGAGCCTCTCAGATTGGACCACACCCTCTCAAAGGCATTCCTAAAGGAGGGGTTATCTAATATGGAAATGTTTACTTTCCAAAGAGTGGCGATTTGGAGATAACCTTACGTGGTAACTCATGGTAATGTGGTGATTGTCGGAGAAACCAAACGGGGAAATTTCAGTGGTGGGGGAGAGGTTGGCAAATGGCAAATTTATATAAAATCTATCAAGTCTGGCAAGGGCCACTTGATTATTGGCAACAATACACCAGGTAAATTGATGGGTGCCTGGATTTTGTATCCACCAGATATCTTGAAAACCAAAATCTCTTATTATTTTTGATAACAGTCTGGCTGGTTTGGGATGAGGTTCTGCACCATTCCTATCGCACTCAGGTTGCAGGGTGCAATTAAAATCACCGCCTATTATAATGCACTTCTGCAAGTCTGACTGCATCATGTGGAGTCGTAACCCGTCATAGAAGGTTCGTCAGTCCGTGCCCTTTGAAGGGGCATATAAATTTATTAAAGAAAAATTAATGTCTCCATCAACAAAATCCAGTGAAGCCAAGTGACCTGGGATTATTTCCTGAAATGAGAGTTGGAGCGGGCAAAAATGGGGATTAATTAGAAAAGCAACTCCTGCTGTACGAGAGGTTGAATCGCTAAAGTAGCCGGCCTTTTTCATCATTCGATTCCATATAGCGTGAGATGATGGAGGAGAGTGGGTTTCTTGTAAGAAAGCCACATCTAGTTTCCGTTGCCTTACAAGGTTGACCACTTGGAGCATCCTCGACTGGCTCGCACCACCATTTATATTGAGGCTACCAAAAATAGTCATAGAGATGTAAAAGAGGTGAGGAAAAGGAAGTATGCATATCATCCTTTTAGTTCATTTTTTTGCCTTAATGTATTTCTTAAGCCTACTGCATTGGGGTTCCATGAAATTGTGGTCACTGGGTCGGCGAATAATACACCTTGCCGTTTCAATAAACCCATGTAGATCAGAAAAATGATCTTTTATTTCAATATATCTTTTTCTAAAAGTCTGGTTCAGAAACTTGAGTATTTGCGATGGTAAAACGTTGGAATCACTGTATGTGGGGAATTCCTCAATGTCATAGGATTCCTCCTCAGACATGTCAGAAGCACTATCTGGGATCCCTGGCTCTTGAGACACCAGAATACTCTGTGGGGTGCAGGTGTCATCCTGCCCTGTTTCTGTTGGACCAAGTTGAGGGAGAGGTTCTATAAGAACCCCGGGTAGTGTGGGGGGGGGGGGGGGGGGGGAGGGGCGATTCTGCAACCTGTTGCACAATTTGAGGTTCTTCCTCGGGACAATCATTGTGCTCAGGTACATTTTCTAAATTGGCCGGTACAACGACTATTTGATTTGAACGATCGCCATCAGGTGCGTTGGAACACTGAGGGGTCGAAATTTGCTCCTTTTGCCCCCAGTCGAATCTCGACCCGACTTTTCATAATCCGCACAAGGATTTGATGTAGTTTGCACTACAACCTCATCTGGAGGTAGCGCATGCAACTCCTCCACATTAGGCTGAGGGTCCATATCGGCAGCAGACAGAGGATCTGCATTCACATTTAGCAATACTTCATATCGATTACTCATCGATGTTTTATCAGGTGGTACTGAGTCCAATGCATCGGAGTCTAACACCACCTTCTTTTCCTTACGGGGTGGAGGGACATTCCGAAGGTGTTTTCCTCTTTCTCAAAGAGGAGAAGAGTGTAAAACCATCCCAAACATTATCATTTTCGGAGGTTTTCGATGTCGATGGTACGTTTTCTGTCACAGTATCAGGTGGTGTTGTCTGCTTGGCCACTGCGGGGGCAATTTGTGGACAAAACCGTTTTAGATGCCCAAAGTTCCCAGAGCCGAAACATTTTAACGTTTCCATGGACGCATATACCTGGTACTCGTGATTATCCACATGAAACGTAAATACCACGTTGAGCACCTTGTCCACATTGGATGCAGGAAACACAATGTACGCCTGCTGCCGGAAGGACATTATGTGTTTAGCCTGCTCGTTGCGACACCCCAGAGATAACATCGTGATCTCCGACACCACTGTACCATACCGAGAAAGCTCTCTTAAAATGAAATCATTTTTCAGGAATGGGGGACAATTCCATATCAAGACTTTCACGGCTGAGGTGTCCAGTGGGGAGACCAGGACAAAGTGTCCATTCTCGGTAGACAAACCGGCCACCACAATTTCATGCACAAGCTGCTCTTCAGCTACGAATATTACCAGGTGTTTGTTCATCCGTGAAGCTGCACGGATTTTCTCGAGCCCGATTGTGTTACCCACCGCAATAACGATGTCTTCCACGGTGACCTCATTCGGAGGAACGCAAACCACGCCATGTTTCCGCGTCAAGCCCTCAAAGGCCGCGTAGCGGGAACGTGCCGACATTACGACGATCGGAAACCCCTCGGCCTAAGCCGAGATGGATTTGGGGAGGGTGGACAGCTTTCTGTACAAGTAGGGAAAAAGGGGGAAAGCGTTACTCGGCATACACCAGCACGAGCGAAACTATCGTGAAGAAACACACCTCTCAATGAGGAAAAGGGCGAGAAATCACGACAACCCGTCAGAGTGACGATGGACTCACCCCTCGATCTCACTGAAAGGCGTGGGCTCTCTCTCTCTCTGTACCTCTATCTCTGTATCTCAGGGGAAGAAACGAAAGTGGAAAAAATATATAAATAAATAGAGATAGCAACACAAGCGAGGAATGCAATGGAGGCGGGGAGGGGTGAGGGGAACGAGTGGGGTGCGGGGGGAGGGACGGTCGGTGGAAGGGAAGACCGAGCGGAGGGAACGGGCGTGGAACTGGGAGGTGGGGAGGAGGATAAATGGGGAGGACGAGGGTGTGGTACCGGGTTTGATGAAAATGGAGTTGTGGGGGGAGACAGAGAATACACAATGTGAAAATAAACAAAAATGGAGAGGAAAGGTGAGAACAACGACCAAAAAAAGGGTGAGGGAGGGGGGGTAGAAAGATCGAAAGTCGGAGCAGCTCGCACCTCACCACACATGCACAGCCGCCATCTTGCCACGTCCAACCCAATACACAACCGTCCAGCAGGGGGCGCGAGAGAAAGAGAAAGACAGAGATGGAGCAGCATGCCTCCACCCACCCGCAGGCCAAGCCTTTGGTGCCAAATTTTGCGTTTTATGAATTAATTTATATTTATCATATTAAAAGTGAAAACCTTTTCGCTAAATGAAATGAAAAAAAAAGACAAAAATAAGAAAAGAAAAAAACACACCCTGTTGGTCATATTTGCATAAGGTCACATTTGGGGAAGTGGTATGCTCATTGGTCTGGTGCTTGACCTATGACCTACTGGTTTGATTTGTTGTCATTACGTCAAGATAAGTGCGCGCATAACGTACAGTTAGCATTAGCAAGTCAGACGGTGCTTGGTGCCAAAATGTTTCAGTGAGAGCAAGCAACTATCAGACTGCACTTCGAACAGAAATGAGAACGCATAACGTACAGTTAGCATTAGCAAGTTGGGCGGTGTTTGGCCGTGTTCGTGCGGTGCTTATTATCAAGCATTTACATCATAGATTGAGTTCTCGAATGGCAGTTTGTGCCCCCCGCGGTTACCCTAATGCCCCCCGATTACATTTTGTTCTGACGCCGAGTCAGAGACAGAGACTGATTCTCCATGTTTTCTCCTCCTCGAACCTCCGCTCCGCTCTGATGTCACACCGACCCGACGGCACCCCCACCAATCGCCGCGTTCAACTCAATCGCTCCATGGTCGGCTTGACCAATGACAAAGCCTGGGGCGTGGTCCACCGGTTACGATAGTTTCCACGCCCCTCGTCCCTCTCTGGGGGTGCGGCCTTGTTCCTTAGTCGGTTGGTGGGGCGGGGTTAATTGTCCGATCGGGAATGTTCGGCCCAGTCTGGTTGTTGGTTAATGGGCGTCGGTGATTCAATGGACATTTTGTATGGTAAATATAAAAACATAGGGAAAAATCACAGGGAGCAACCACATACTGGGAGAACTAACCTACAGTATATCCCTACTCAATTAGTATGTGTTCATCCCCCACACCTGTCTGAAGAACATAAACAACCTTAAGCTCACGTACATCGAGATTGGCTCCTACGCATCCACGGTCCATGTTACCCTACACAGTTCCATCTCCACTATGGTATTTCATCACCAACCCCCACAAGCGAAACAATGCAAAAAAAAAAACGATATTGACCACATCCTCAACCATTTTTCTGACATACATTTAACAATATTGTTCAAACTTGGCACACAGATAAGGAATGGTAGCTTACATATGCAAACCAATTATTTTCAAGATCAGATCCAAGATGGCGGACTGGCGGCCATTTTGTTACTCAAATGTGTTCTTAACCATTTCGTGGACATGCATGGTCCGATTTTGTTTAAACTTGGTACAAAGACAATATACGACATATGCAGAAGATATTGTTTTGTAATCTGACCAAAGATGGCCAAATGATGGCTTTTAAGTCCATATAGCAAAATTACTAAAACCACAGGTGCTATGACACTATGACATCTTTTTTCTTCTTGCTATATACATTAATATGTATGCAAATACTGTATGTATGGCAAAATCATAGCCACTGCTCTCCTCATTTCCCCCTTCGCCCGAAGCCTATACCTATTTGCCCCATTTTCCCCATTACGCCATCTACTCACAGATCTCTATAGCATCTCTCTCCAACCCCTCCCCCAACCTTCTTTCTCTTTCCTGAAGTTCTTCCATTTTTTCCCCAAATTTAGCCTCCATCCTAATCCACCACCTCTTTCCTCGACGTGTACATAATAAATAGAGAGCACCCTCTAAGTCTCTCTTCAAACGTTTAATGCTGCTGATCAAAACTTCACGTCGAAAAAAAAGAAGCTAATCCCAATGTGTTTGGTGATTTTAATGTTTTGGAACTTGCAACCTGAATTACCTGTTGGTCTAATACTCACCTATGGATCTTTCTGAATCTCTGATCTCACTCTCTCCATCTTTATGTTAAAAAAACATTGCAGACCTGCTTACTCCATTCACAAGACAAATTCCAGGCACAAATTGAATAAACCGACCAGCAGCAGGCATTGAAACAAAACAAACCAGAAATGAGAAACTGTTAGAATGTCTCCATGTGTGTGTCGGGTTTGGTTCTCAACAAAGCCTGGTTGGGCCTCGGTCACGAAATCCAGTCCATGACCTTCGCACACAATTACGCCGAAGATTCCAGCTTACCAGATGGCTACGACAGGTACGGCCATGGCGAATATGGACACTGCATAAAGTGTTTTGCTTGCTGCTATTTAAGTAACCAAGTATATAATCGAGGGAAAACACATCTAGCTGGAGAGTTCATAGAACACCTTACCCGTGCAGTCTTGAGGGATAAAAAATACATGTGTGGGGTCTGTGAGCGGCAAATTTGATTGGTCGAGATGATGTAAAATGGCGTAATATTTTGTCCAAGCAATGCTAAACAGAAGGATTTTGAAAGTGCGTGTGTGTGTGTATGTGCACAGAATATGTGCACAATATATCACACGTCAAGCACAAGACTCGTGAACACAACATACCACTGCAACACGTGCACAATATGTATATGTGCATATAATGCATAAAAAATAATATGTGTGCTTACAATACACAGCATATGATATCATGCAAAACAAAATAAACCAGAACGGCACTCAATAGAGAGCATACCTCCGCCTGGTTGGCCATATCACGCAATGGTGAAGAATCACTTAAAAAATTAAATAATTCTTATATCCGAATCCATATACAGATCTTCACCAAATTCGAATCGATTCTTCCTTGTCACACACACAACCTTTCCACCAAGTTTCGTCCAAATCCGTCCACAACGTTTCGAGATATCCTGCAATGTATAGATTTTTGGCCCGATCTCCAAAAGGTGAAGAATCACTTAAAAATTATACTAGCCGGATCCGAATCCGGATCTTCGCCAAAATCGAATCATTTCGTCCTTGTGACATGTGCTACGTCTCTGCCAAATGTCGTCTGAATCTGTCCACAACTTTTTGAGATATTTTGTTCACAAACAAACAGACAAATAGACAAACAGACAGAGGTGAAAATATAACCTCCATCCAACTTTGGTGGTGGAGGTAAACATGCCAAAGCAAAACCAAGAGCAAAACCAAAGCTAAACATGTGTATAAGCCATAATAGTACATGTGTATGTGCAAATCACAACCCATGCACATGTGTGTGAGTGTGCGCGTGCATGCATCACCGCCTCCGGTCCTCATATTTCTCAGCCCCCTTCCCACTGTTCCACTCCGGTCCGCCAAATCTCAGACCCCCTCCCACTTCGGTCCGCCAAATCTCAGACCCTCCTCCCACTTGGGTCCGCCAAATCTCAGGCACCCTCCCAATCAGGTCCGTCAAATCTCAGCCCCCTCTCCCACTGGAGTCCACCAAATCTCAGACCCTCCTCCCACTTGGGTCTGTCAAATCTCAGGCACACTCCCAATCAGGTCCATCAAATCTCAGCCCCCTCTCCCACTCGAGTCCACCAAATATCAGCTCCCCCTCCTTCCACTCAGGTCTGCCCACCTCCCTTCCACTCGGGTCTGCTTACCCCCCTTCTACTCAGGTACGCCAAATCTTAGGCACCCTCCCAATCAGGTCCGTCAAATCTCAGCCCCCTCTCCCACTCGAGTCCACAAAATCTCAGACCCTCCTGCCACTTATGTCCGCCAAATCTCAGGCACACTCCCAATCTGGTCCGTCAAATCTTAGGCACCCTCCCAATCAGGTCCGTCAAATCTCAGCCCCCTCTCCCACTCGAGTCCACAAAATCTCAGACCCTCCTGCCACTCTGGTCCGCCAAATCTCAGGCACACTCCCAATTAGGTCCGTCAAATCTCAGGCACACTCCCAATCAGGTCTGTCAATTCTCAGCCCACTCTCCCACTCAAGTTCACCAAATCTCAGACCCTCCTCCCACTTGGGACCGCCAAATCTCGGACCCTCCTCCAACTTGGATCCGCCAAATCTCAGGCACACTCCCAATCAGGTTTGCCAAATCTCAGCCCCCCCTTCCACTCAGGTCTGCCCATCCCTCTTCCACTCGGGTCCACCTACCCTTCTTCCACTCGGGTTCGCCTACCCCCCTTCCACTCGGGTCTGCCAAATCTCAGGCCCCCCTTCACTTGAGTCCACCAAATTTCAGGCCCCCCTTCACTTGAGTCCACCAAATCTCAGGCCCCCCTCCCTGTACGCGTGTGTGTCCGCCTCAACAGGTTAGAGTCGGCAAAACCCATCAAGCCACGGGTGCCTCCCCATGCCCCTACCAAAGCCGCCCATGAAGCTCTTGTATTCGGCACGTTACGTTAAGATCTTGGTGTCCGCCCGATGGTCCGAAGCCCATTGGTCCGAAGGCCCGATGGTCCGAAAAAGAAAAAAGGTTAGGGTTAGGGTCAGGGTTAGGGTTAGGGTTAGGTACAATCATACTCCTTACTACATGGACTATTTTGGGTCCTTCCTTCTTTCTTTCTTTCTTTCTTTTTAATTTCTTTCATGTATGAAGCTGTCTCTAAATGCAAAAATCATTTTAAGTGAATTCAATCTTATTTTAACTGAAGATTAATACTTTGGTTTGTCCCTGGTCCATGAAAATTTTTCTTTTCTTTTTGTCAGAAATGTATAATATTGTTGGAAACACAATGGATAATTTTAGTGTTTCAAAACGATTATAATTGTTGTTTTATATTGTCTGAAATAAACTTAGGAAGGATAAAATGACATTAACCCGATAATGCACTCTATGGGCCTGCGAGGCCCTGCAGGTTTTTGTTTTGGAATAACTTTATTATGAAAACGTTGATCTGCATGACCTTTCCTGGAAGCTCCTATAAAGTGGTGACACGTACTCCTGTGTTGTTTGTAAAAATAAAATAAAAATCCTGTGTTCGTAAAAAAATACATTCGTTCGGTTTCGAGCAAAAAGTTGAATTCATAACACTACCCCTGATTGACACCCTACGGGTCTCCAAGGCCCTCTTCGTTATCGGCGTTATTTTCGTCTCCCTCATTTGCATGACATTAGTACTTGTTCCTGTGAATGTTGTAAACACTGAATCCTGTTCATGAGTCATCCGTGACGTCTTCTCGTCAGTGAAGCTTCCGGTTATCTGTGCTTTGTGAGTTTATTTCTCTTCGATTCAAAGAACTTCAATTCCTTTGAACAAAGATTTGGTTGAATTCGGTCCATCAGGTCTTCGGACCATCAGGCTGGCAACAAGATATTATGGGGCTCGGTTCCCTGCACGCAAACAGGTAAAGCATAAAGGGAGTTGCGAAATCACGGGCCCTCACTCCCAACATGACGATGACGATGTTGGAGAAACCCAACAAGCTGCCAAACCAGGCCACCTCCCAGATGATCCACACGACCATGGGCACCACATGCACGGCCCATCTCCTCAAAAAGCCAATGTGCACTCCAAATACGCCACACACAGCACAAATTCTCGATCTCACCTCGCTCTCTCACATTGACAATGGACGCAGCTCGACAGGAGGACGTCTGTCAAAGTCCGGGCCTTCCCAACCGGCAACACGGGGCCCACAAGTCCCACTAAGCTCCAGAGCTAGGCCGAGGCCACCCAAACACACGTCAAACGGTGCGATACTGACCACCATCTCGTCCCATCGAAGCCACTGTTCTCAGGTAAGTCTTTATTACCCTGTGCTCGCGAAGCGAAAAACAGCGTTAAGCATTCGGGTATGTACGTGCGTACATACGTACGTGTCTGCATTTTAAAAAATCATTTTCTCGGCAACAGTTGGTCTGATTGACATGAAATTTTGAACACAGGAGGGCCTCCTCCTGTAGAATATTTTAACGAATATTATGTCGTCACAGGTCACATGGGATGGGTGCCATATTGGAAAAACCAAAAAATTTGCACCTCTGTATCTTAAAAACCGCTGCACGGAAATAATTGAGACAGGCCTCATTGCAAAGAACTCTCCATGCGGAATAACATATGTGAATGATGACGTCATAGGTGCCGCCGTTATGATGTCATAATTCAACAAGTAAAAAACTTTATCCGATCAGGATGAAATTTCTTTGGCATCTTCTGGGTATAAATTGATGCAGAAATAAAATTATAATGACGTCGTAGGTCACGTGGTTCGGACGCCATATTGTTTTGAGTGAAAAGCCTGAAAAACCACTAAAATTCAAAATATGTTTGTGTGTGTATGTGTATGTGTATACGTGTGTGTGTATGTGTATATGTGTGTGTGTGTGTGTGTGTGTGTGCACGCACACACCCATGCACACATACACACATATATACACACACACACACACACACACACACACACAATGGGTAAACGTAAGAAAAAGGAGTCTTCTCATATGAGAAGTCTTCTCATATTTTCTTGATTCTTGTCTTTTTGCAATTGTTGTTTTCATGTATTGTTATGCATTATGTTTTCCACTCTGTCAAAGCGCCTTTGGGCTTCTGGAAAAGCGCTATACAAAATAAATGAATTATTATTATTATTATTATGAGCTCAAGCACTCGCCGACCTGTTCTACGTGGCTTTTTAAAATAAGCACCTCGTTCAAAACGAAGAGGTGGGTGAATGAAACTGTGAGAGGTTAAAGGTTGGAGAAGGGGATGTGCAAAGGTTGTGGTGTAAAAAGAAAACAAAAAACTTATGTTTAAAATAGAAAAAGTCCACTTTTCTCGGACCTTTGTGAGTCGGCTTACCTGTATCCTAGGACATTTTGAAAGTCCCTCGTAAGCAGAGTCGAGTCTGGTTAGTACTTGGACAGGTGATCTCCGTGAAAGAGCACGTATGGAAGGATACATTAGCTCAACTGGACACCTTCCAGCTACCTGTGACATATTTGGTCCTGGATTTAGTTTGTATTTGGTCCTGGATTTGGCCCATTAGCAGGTGTGCATTTAAACGTGTGGAAGTTAAAGATCCCAAAATATCTTTCGAAAGTAGCAGGCCATTGTCTGCCGGTGCTCAACATAACAATAATTATCAGTCTTAAGCAGCTACATGAGCACATTCTACAACTACTACTACTACTACTACTACTTATTTAACGGTTCAAATCATTCCCAACTTATCGCAGAGGTCCACCAGGAAAGGCATTTATCCCCAGTCTTTCACGACCCACCTGGTGAGGCCTTAATGTCGACTGGAGGTAATTGGTAAATTGTTCCAGGGTGCCGATGATAACTCGCCTACTCTTCACGAAAACCAGCGTTGGATCTTTAACGTTCACCAACGAATGCCAATTGGTGGGACACCCAGCTTAAACGTCCATCTGAGGGACGGCGCACTTTGTCTTGCCACCCATATCCTACCTGCGAAGCACCAATCCATCAGTTTATAGTCGGGTCGGAAATCAATCTCGGGGTACCCAGCTAACACAACACCGTTGGGCCAACGTTGGCATTTGGTCAATTGGTCGCAGGTGCATTGTTGACGTCGGGGTGACGTTGCCTATTGGTTGCAATTGTGACGTCTATATTCCAACGTCGGCCGAACGTTGCCTATTGGTTGCAATTGTGACGTTTATTTTCCAACATTGCCCTAATGTTAACTATTGGTTGCAATTCTGACGTTTATTTTCCAACGTTGGCCTGACGTTGCCTAATGATTGCAATTGCGATGTTTGTTTTCCAACGTTGGCCTGACGTTGTCAATTGGTTTCATTTTCGACGTTTATTTTCCAACATTGGCCTGACGTTGCCTATTGGTTGCAATTGCGACGTTTATTTTCCAACGTTGGCCTGACGTTGTCAATTGGTTGCAATTGGACGTTTATTTTCCAACTTTGGCCTGACGTTGTACATTGGTTGCAATTGCGACATTTATTTTCCAACGTTGGCCTGACGTTGTCCATTGGTTGCAATTTCGACGTTTATTTTCCAACATTGGCGTAATGTTAACTATTGGTTGCAATTGTGACGTTTATTTTCCAACGTTGGCCTGACGTTGCCTAATGGTTGCAATTGTGACGTTTATTTTCCAACGTTGGCCTGACGTTGTCAATTGGTTGCAATTGCGACGTTTATTTTCATAACGTTGGCCTGACATTGTCCATTGGTTGCAATTTCGACGTTTATTTTCCAACATTGGTGTAATGTTAACTATTGGTTGCAATTGTGACGTTTATTTTCCAACGTTGGCCTGACATTGTCCATTGGTTGCAATTTCGACGTTTATTTTCCAACATTGGTGTAATGTTAACTATTGGTTGCAATTGTGACGTTTATTTTCCAACGTTGGCCTGACGTTGCCTAATGGTTGCAATTGCGACATTTATTTTCCAACGTTGGCCTGACATTGTCCATTGGTTGCAATTTCGACGTTTATTTTCCAACATTGGTGTAATGTTAACTATTGGTTGCAATTGTGACGTTTATTTTCCAACGTTGGCCTGACGTTGCCTAATGGTTGCAATTGTGACGTTTATTTTCCAACGTTGGCCTGACGTTGTACATTGGTTGCAATTGCGACATTTATTTTCCAACGTTGGCCTGACGTTGTCCATTGGTTGCAATTTCGACGTTTATTTTCCAACATTGGCATAATGTTAACTATTGGTTGCAATTGTGACGTTTATTTTCCAACGTTGGCCTGACGTTGCCTAATGGTTGCAATTGTGACGTTTATTTTCCAACGTTGGCCTGACGTTGTCAATTGGTTGCAATTGCGACGTTTATTTTCCAACGTTGGCCTGACATTGTCCATTGGTTGCAATTTCGACGTTTATTTTCCAACATTGGTGTAATGTTAACTATTGGTTGCAATTGTGACGTTTATTTTCCAACGTTGGCCTGACGTTGTACATTGGTTGCAATTTCGACGTTTATTTTCCAACATTGGTGTAATGTTAACTATTGGTTGCAATTGCGACGTTTATTTTCCAACGTTGGCCTGACGTTGTACATTGGTTGCAATTGCGACATTTATTTTCCAACGTTGGCCTGACATTGTCCATTGGTTGCAATTGCGACGTTTATTTTCCAACATTGGCCTGACGTTGCCTATTGGTTGCAATTGCGACGTTTATTTTCCAACGTTGGCCTGACGTTGTACATTGGTTGCAATTGCGACATTTATTTTCCAACGTTGGCCTGACATTGTCCATTGGTTGCAATTTCGACGTTTATTTTCCAACATTGGTGTAATGTTAACTATTGGTTGCAATTGTGACGTTTATTTTCCAACGTTGGCCTGACGTTGCCTAATGGTTGCAATTGTGACGTTTATTTTCCAACGTTGGCCTGACGTTGCCTAATGGTTGCAATTTCGGTGTTTATTTTCCAACGTTGGCCTGACGTTGTCCGTTGGTTGCAATTTCGACGTTTATTTTCCAACGTTAGCCTGACGTTCTCCATTGGTTGCAATTGCGACGTTTATTTTCCAACGTCGGTCTGACGTTGTCAATTGGTTGCAATTTCGAAGTTTCGACGTTTATTTTCCAACGTTGGCCTGACGTTGTCAATTGGTTGCAATTTCGAAGTTTCGACCTTTATTTTCCAACGTTGGCCTGACGTTGTTCACTGGTTGCAATTTCGACGTTTATTTTCCAACGTTCGCCCAACAGTTTGTGTTAGCTTGGTATGCTCATTCATTCATCAAGCAACTATCTAGCGCTTGCCAAGCTAGCCGTTCCTTATCACCGGTTTTGAATGGAGTGCTTGCTTGGGTGCTTAAGCCACTTGGGCGAGACACCACCCTGTGAAAAGCCAGGTATATATATTTTTTTAAAAAGAAAAACTCTCTAAAGTTAAAAACTTAATGCAGAGTATATTGTCACCGTGTCTCTGGCAATCACCAAGATCGGTGTACACAACTATGTCCGGCCAACATCTCTGGCAAAGACTCAGAGGAAACGCACGTTCAAACACCCCTAGGCTCCTTGGCAAGGCATGAAGGGCACGTCACCAGGCAATCATGGCCATGCGATCGGCCTTCAATAAGACCGTGAAGACAGAAATTGAAGGCAAAATTGTAAAAAAGAAAAAAAAGAAAAAAAAAAGGTTTTTTTTGTTTTTCATAATAATTATTTTTGAGTGCACAAACCCTTTGGCGGAGATGTCGTGAATTGGGAATTTCTCAGTCAAAAGGTTGTGGTCAAATGGAGGCTTTTTTTCTCCGGTCTGAACTCGTGTCTCATGGTCACGGCCTTTGGTTGAAACTTTACGACCGTTTTAGGATCCGAAGTTGATTTGTAGGAACGAGACAAATACCAACTTTATTAACGGACATGGGTGTGATATCGTGGTGAACGTCACATGTCGAACAATATTTGGTGAATAATATTTTTAGAGATAACACACCCAGCTAACCTCTTGGAAAACAAGAGTATGCGACTGGTATTAAAAGTCACTCTTCATGTTTAAACATTACATTGTGTTGAACAGTCCATCATTGAGGTGTACCGTTCATCAATAATCTAATATTAGGTGTACCAGGTTGTGTACAGCTTAAAAAACGACATTACTTTCCAGTACACTTAATATATAAAGAAGAAAGTTTGTTTGTTTGTACGTTTTTTTCGTTCGTTTTTTTTTTTTTTGTATACAAGATCGAGGCTCGTGTAAAAGCTAACATTTATCACACAAAAAAATCAAACAGACACATAAAACATATAATAAGGGGAGCGGTAGACAAGATGGGGAGAGAAGGGGAAGCACACAAACACAACAATTGAGAGCAGGCACATCGGGAGATCTGTGGGAAGGGGAGGGCTTGGGGGAGGAGGCATGGGAATGGGAGGGGGGTGGGGGGGAGGGAGAGGTATAAAACACAAGGACACTGCTAGGACTTCCAGGAAAGAAGTCGGTATTTCAAAAAAGTGGATCTGGGGTGAATTAACGGGGGTAGAAAACATGAAGGTTTTGGATGGGGGAAAATAAGAGATGGTGGTGAACAGCTGTTTTAAAGACCTGGAGGGAGGAGTGGGATTGAAGAGAGTGGGGGAGTTTGTTCCAGAGGCGGGAAAAAAGAGGAATGAAGGAGTGAAGGTGAGCAGAGAGTCTTGATTTTGGCAATTTCACCAGAAGAGGGTTGCTGGCAGATCTTGTGCGACCTGTAGGAATATTTGGGGGAAAGAGCACAGATAGAGCTGGGGGAGATAGGCCGGAGATGAGTCGGTAGAAGACAGAAACGCCACCAACCTGCTTGCGGTGAGTGAGTGAAAGGCCCTCACAATCAGCTTCATCGCGGGAGATTCCAATGATCCTGAAAGCTTTGGTTTCAACAGCGTGAAGCCGAGCTGGGTGTGAGGAGGAGCTTCAGCCCAGAAGGGAGAGCAGTATTCCATT
>NC_136270.1:114555317-114585317 GCF_964187855.1 Myxine glutinosa
AACCTCGGACCCCAGGGAAGAAGTAGGAGGGATGCAGGAGGAAATTAATGAAGGTGCGGTAGTGAGGGTTGCAGGCGCACAAAATGGCGGCGCCTCGTACATGGCGACGAGGGCCGCACCCGCAGCGCAAGTGGGAGGGATGGACATGCAGGACCTCATGGCGCAGCTACAGGAGGTCATACAAATGGAGATGGCAAAGAATAGTAAGCAGATGGAAAATAAAATGGATGCTCAGAGTAATAAAATTGAAGGGATGGCAAACCAAATGGGGGGGATTGAGAGACGGGTTGAGTAATTTGGAACATAGAATTGGGAAGCAATTGGGAAGTCAAATTGGGGGGTTAGAAAGTAAATTAGGGGCCCAATTGGAGGGCGCGAGTAGCCAAATGAACGAAGGGTTAACAGGGTTAGAAAACAGAATGGCCACCCAGGAGAACCAAATGGAAGGAATGGAGGACGGGTTAACGGGGTTTGGAAACAGAGTGGGTGGCCAGATAGAGCAGATGGGGAGAGACATAGACCACAGATCGGGTGGAAAGGTTGCGGGGGTACGCAATGAGGTAGCGCGGCTTGAGGAGCGTGGGTTAAGCGAGGCTGAGCAAGGCATAGTCACGTGGACGGGTATAGAAATCGCGACCCGGTGTATAGAGAAGCCGACGACCGCCGAATTAAAACATTTTATTTTATTAGCGCCAGCAGTCGTCGATCTGAATAAAGGAAATAAAAGTGAAGCAATAGTGGAAATTGGGGCGGAAGAGACGGCAGACTTAGAAAAGCACTCGGGGAAGGAAGGAATGGAAATTGTGCAAAGTCCATGTTCACATCATGATGCCGTACTTGATAATCCTTATAAAGATTTGCAGGTGTGTGTGGAGAAAAGGATCCCGAAGGTAAGCCGGGCTGTATATGGCGCGAAAAGATTTAGCGCAAAAGTGTTTGGCACGAAAGGATTTTTCACGCGCTTGGGATCCAGACGGCACCCAGGCGTTCGTGGAAGGTCCTTTGTGCGCTGTGTAAAAGTGAGATGTACGAGAGAAAATGGCGCGCTTGTGAGAGAAAAGTGTGCGCCGGAGCGAGAGTGTATTACAGAGTGCGAGGAAGGATGCACGACAGAGTCTGAAAGTGAGGGAGAATGCACATCGGAGTGTATGTGTGATGAATGCGGTACAGAGTGTGGGGTGGAAGAGTGCGACACGGAGTGTGAGATGGATGAGGAGCATGTGCGAGAATGCACACCTGGGATGGATGAGGAGCGTGTGCAAGGATGCACACCTGAGTTGATTGTGGAGCGTGTGCGGGAGTGCACACCGGAGCGCGTGATTGTGTGTGTGACGAGAGATTGCACACCCGTGGGTAGGTGTGCGCTGAGTGGGTGTGCAACAGAGTGCGCACCCGTGAGTGGTACAGAGTAAGTACCGGGAGAGTGTGCGCAAGAAGGTGCGTGAGAGAGGTGTGTAATGGAGTGTGCGGGCAGCGAGTGGTGTGCACCTGAGTGTGGAGCGAAATAGAATGCACGAGCGAGTGCAGTAGTAGAATGCGTGGGATGTATGAGAGGCGTTGGAGTGCCGCGTTTTGTGAGTAACGAAAGGAACGCGTGGTGTGAGCATGCGAGTGGAGCATCGACGCTAACTGGGGCAGCATCTAGGCCGACGTATAGCCGACCCGAGCTCTCAGGGCGCGGTGTTCTTTGTGTGCTGCGGGGGCCGGCGGGGATCGTTGCCGCGTCGCTCCTGCACGGAGCGCCATGCACGATTCGGGCCGGGCTCCGCCCTGTATGATCGGTGCCGCGTCGTAGCGGCGAGCGGCACGATTGCGGGGGAGAAGGGCCAGGTCAGACCTTCACCCCCTAGCGGGTGCGGTGTTCCGACCCGGCGAGGTTGGGTCATCGGGCCGGAGACCGCAAGGGTCCGCACCGAGATGGACCGTGGAATCTCGGACCAAGTATGCCTCCTCCTCAGAATCGTAAATGCCGGACGGACCCAACCAACAGGAGACTGACCATCCGCACGCATAGCCGGCTTTTCGAAGCCGAGCTGTGAGAATGTATTTCCACCCCGAGAGGCTCATAGTTTAATGGACATTTGGTAGTGGTAGTGATAGGAATGGTAGTTGTACCATTCAACATTTTTGGGCAGAGGAGCAATAGATTATGGGGTGGCAGTACAAACTAGCCCGGGAGGGTTAGGATAAATGTATAGGGACCTAGAGATGACTATAGGTGACTTGAGAATTAAGTAGTGACTTTGTGCAGGTAGTGGGGACGTAGAGTAGAGTAGTTGGTTGATAACGACAAGGGAGTGCGTAGTATAAGGGATGACGGGGAGCACTAGTATTAGAAGGGAGTAGATAGCTTAAATGATGCTGTGTGCATGAGAATCTTTGTGGTGAGCGTGATGAAATGAGGCATTGCAAATGTAAGTTCCCAGTAGTGCTGGTGAAATGAGGCAATGCTCGAGAAAGATGTGTGTGTGTTGAGTGATTGACCTGCATGATGTGCAAGTGAAGTACAGGTGTGTGGAATGAATGGTGTGGAGTGAGTAGTGTGGAATACGTGGAGTGGAGTGTATGGTGCGAAGGAGTAGATGGGGGAAGGATGGACCTCTTCACGAATACCCGGGGAGGGTAGTTTAAAAGTAGGTAGAGGGAGTAGGTAAATTGTGGTTGTATATTGACATCTGTGGTGTTGAAAGTAGCAAGATATTGCTTGGTTTGGTGCATGAGTGTGTGGAATGGCTGGGTGTGTGGCCTGTTAGTGCGTATGGTTGGTTGAGCACTCCGCCACTGGTAGACTGTCGGCCAGGTGAGGCCACAGGTAGGCTCTGGGAGCCAGGTAGTAGAGTCCAGTGGGGCCCGTGGATCCCGAGAGAGGACCCGGGTAGCCCGATGCCAGAGGGGGCATTAGTGGGGTAAGGGAGCCAGAGGGCCTTCCCCAGGTTAGGGTGAGGAGCTAGGTAAGCTCGGGTGGCAACTACAGTGGCGGAGGGTGTGCAGGTGAGCGGACCTGCTGGTGAGCCACACGACCCAGCCCTGAAATTGTGCGAGGGCACAGGGAGAAAAATCGGGGGAGTGAGACCCCAAATTGGAGAGCACCACAGTTTGGTCAATGGGAATTGGTTTTTAGAACCACATAGTGTAAAGATGGCCAATGGATTTGCAGGGCAAGACCCCGGGTAGTTTAACTGTGTTAATGTCATTTATAAGGATAAAACAAAACAAAAACAAAAACACCTTTAGAGGCCATTTTTCCCCGCAAAGCGGGGGTTGGCCTTTTTCGGGCACCGTGGTTGTTGTTGTTTTTCTTGGTCCCCTTTTTGAAGCAATGTTTTATGGCTGGATGCCCTTCCTGCCACCAACCCTTTTTATCGCCTTTTACGACAAACAGGGAATTACCAGTGAACTGGTACTCAATTTGCCGACCTTGGAAGGATGACAGGCTGAGTCAACCCCCCTGGCGTTAATTCAGCGATCGACCGGGATTCGAACCCAGGACCCTTGGATCCTAAGCTGGCACCCTAGCTGCTAGCCCAACACCAGGCTTATCATTTATCATTTAGAAGGATAGTTAGGAGAAAATCTCTTCGCACCATCCGCATCTGCTCACCGAGGTTTTGAGAACTCCACACCAGGTTTTGGCAAATGTTTGGAATGTAAGACGCATCTTGACGTGGGGGAGACATTATGTTGATTCCATCTCTTCCTCCTTAGGAGGGATTGATGATGAATTTGGATTAGGGGATGGGAAAGACAAGACGTAGAGACGAATTGTAAATTGTGTAAATA
Source organism: Myxine glutinosa (assembly GCF_964187855.1). Classification (NCBI taxonomy): domain Eukaryota; kingdom Metazoa; phylum Chordata; class Myxini; order Myxiniformes; family Myxinidae; genus Myxine; species Myxine glutinosa. The sequence goes on from NC_136270.1 coordinate 114,559,098, forward strand.
CGGGTAAGGGCCAGGGGGGGGGGGGGGGGGTGACGAACGCTAGGGATGAGCTTTCTCGGCTCGCTCTCCCGCGCCCTCATCTTGCATTGCCTTGTATGATGTGTACCCTTGCGCCCCTGCCCGCTGATCCACTTGTTCTTCCTTCCCCACTCTTGGACCATGTTATTTTGTGTCCGAGGGGAGTGTGCAGGTGCCGTGGATTGTGCGCCCGCACCCTTGCTGCCTCCTGCCTGCACTGATGTACCATATGGACCACATGTTCTGTGGCCTTGCACCACTTATGGACCACACATTCTGTGGCCTGGCACCACTTATGGACCACACGTTCTGTGGCCTGGCACCTCTGCTGGGACCGACCATTGTTGCCAGCGGTATCTGGCTTGCGGACCACTGTGTTTTAAAGTGGCATCCATGCCCAGCAGTGGACCACCTGAGTTGGCCCTGCTGGCCATACAAATAATAAAAAGCGGACACGGTGTGTGCCCTTTTATTAAATAAATAACATCAAGTAAGAAGATGAAGATCAAGCAAGATGCATCAGCCCAGCAGAGAAGACATCAGACATCATTTATTAATTTTGAAATGTTTTGGTGCTGGTGCTTTTGGTGCATTTTCATGGATGGTGCTTTTTGTGCATTTTCTCTTTATGGTGCATTTTATGGGTACATATGGTATGGTGTATCGGTGCAGTGCATGGCAATGGCATTTCCTCTTTTCAAACCATTCTTCTTTTCCCACAAAAGACAGGTCCTGGGTTGCAGTGTAAATAATTAGTAGTGTACTGTGAATAATGCTCCCCACCGGCTACATGTTTAGTTTGAAGACCATTCCGTAATTCGGTTAATTGTGGGCATGAGTCAGTTAGGTAGGATGCAACGCAGCAGGTGGGTCATATCTAGTGTTAAAACTGTCGCACTCACGGTGAGGTTAAAAGTAGAGGGTAATCACACCTAAGTGTCACATTAATTTAAAAGATAGTTCCTTTTTTTCGGCTCGGGCCGAGCCTGGGAAAAGGGAGGGTGCAGTGTTGCGGTTTTAGAATACTCACTTGTAAATAATTACTTGTAAATATCCCATTATTAAAAGGTTAAAGGTTGCACCCCTAGTTAGTCCACAAGCAACACGTAGGCCACCATAGGACTTTAGTTATTTCATTATTATGTGTTTTAGATAAGGCCGTGTTTTCAATAGTTGAATCTGCATTGCGTTAATCAAATAAGATTAGGCCCATTCCGCCCATTTTGCGACCTCCCTCTCCAAGCGACGCCATTACGCGCCCCTACAGTCGGTGCCTTAGCGTTCGCTCAAGCGCCGCCATAAACCATGCAGTCAGGCCCGAGGAAAAAGGGGGCGGAACGCCAAGCAGAAGGTGTGGCCTGTCAACCAGCCGTCAAAGGCGTGGCCGGTAAGCCCTCACCAGCCAACCAGGGCTGATGTAACATCACCGACAGGCGCGGCCTTGAGGCCCGCATAGTGATCGCGTGGCGCGTTATATAAGCGGGAAAGCAAAGACCTTTCACAGGACTTATTCAGCGGCGCTCATTTGAGAGGACTCATGCGAGAGCGGCGCTATTAAGAGGGACTTCTTTTGATGAGAGAGCGCTAGTTGGACTTGGTCGGCAGCGTGCATTACAAATGGACTGGTGGGAGAGAGCGCATTTGAACGAGTATGGTTGGAGACGCGCTTATACGAGTCTGATTGGGGAATGCACACGAGTTTGGTTGGAGACGCGCTTATTAACGAACTTGTCCGGGGGCGCAAACATACAGGCCACAAGCCTCCCCTCCTCCCCCCCCCCCCCCCCCCAGCTATATGTAAGGTCTGGTCATGTTCCAACGATGTGCGGAGCTGGCTGCTGGGTTTCTCCCGCTGGACTGGAGCCTCACCTGGAGCCGGACCTCACCACCGGACCCTTTACCTGGACCTTCCACCCTACCAGCTCCAATCCCCGTGTGAGTGTGTATGTTTGTCTGGGGTATAGAATAAGACTGCTTTAAGACTGCCCTGTGTCCTGCTTCTCCTTCTTCCTTTCTTGTACATTCCTTCCTTTCCTCTTTTTGTTTGTAATAAATTCACCTGTTCTTTCTGGTTTCATCTTAATCCCTTCGCTTTCGTCTTTTCTCAATTGAGTACCTGTGGCACGATTAGGAACCGCTCAGAATCTGGTTTAGCCTCATTGTTAACAGCTCGGATCGCGGATTGCTACCCGCTCGGCATTTTCCAACATATCCGTGGTTCGAGCGGGAGTTATTCCCTCGTTTCCGGCCGGCGTTGGTACTTAGGTAGTAGTGAACCCCTAGGCCTAACAAACCCTATCTAAAGCCGTGCCGGGAAGGACGTTATAACCCCCAGGACTCGGGACAGCCAGCTAAAAAGACAAGGGGATTAACCCCCCCCACCCCCCTTGATAAGGGGAGCGCCAACCCCCGAGATCCGCAACAATATGTATATACATACATATATATATATATATATATATATATATATATATATATATATATATATATATATATATATATATATATATATAATATATGCAAACACACACACACAAACACACACACGCACACATCCAAAGAAGGCCATTCACATAAAACACACGAACCACCACCTTGTCAATATTTTATTTACAGTGCAGAACCACTGAAAAAGGCCAACCCCCGCTTGCAGGGAAAAATGGCCTCTAAAGGTGGTTATAGTGCAGAATCTCCTCCCAAACAGCAGCCAAACCGACATAGCAAGAAGTGTAACCTGGATTTAAGGAATCGCTAAGAAGACCAGATCACTTACAACCTGCAGTCCAGGGAGAATCTTCTATTGTGTTCATGACGGCCACGATGGCTCGCCTACTCTTTGCGAAGGACACTGTCGGATCTTTAACATCCACCAACTAATGCCAGCAGACGAGACCCCCATTTTGTCTATCTGAGGGTTGGTTGGCATACACGTTGATACCTCATCCTGCCTGTCAAACATCAATATTATCGTTTGCACCTGGATCAAAGGATTCAACCCTAGACTAGACAGCTCAAAAGTGGGTGTGCATATCTGTAGAGTCTATCGGCTATAGTGGTGGCCCCCCACATAAATATACGCATGCGTACAAACAGTCACATAATCAGTTTGAACTGGCGATCCTGCAAGCTGCTGATGGGGGTGGTGCATCATGGAGTATGGTCTCGTGATCACACATACATACATACATACATACATACACATACGCACATATACATACATACATACACACATATACATACATACACGCACATACACACATATACATGCATACATACACACATATACATACATACATACATACATACACACAAACATACATACATACACACATACACACATATACACATATACATACATACATATACATACAAATACACACATATACATACATACACGCACATACACACATATACATACATACACACATATACATACAAACATACACACATATACACATATACATACATACATAATTACATATACACACACATACACACATATGCATACACACATATACATACATACACACATATACATACATACACACACACATATATATATATATATTATATATATATATATATATATATATATATATATATATATATATATATATATATATATATATATATATATATATTGTTACGGTTTTTAGAACCTTCACTAGTAAATTTTAGTAAATGTTTCCCTTATAAATGTTACCCTGTAAATATCCCCATCAATTGGCTTGTTAAAGATCGCACCCTAGTTAGTCCATGTACAACACGTAGCGAACCATAGGACCTCTCCGTAGTTATTTCATTATTATGTGTTTCAGTTAAGGATCTGTTCCCAGTAGTTGAATCTGCGTTGCATTAATCAAATAAGATAGGCCCCTTTCAATTTCCCCAATCGCCTCACCCACGTCTCCGCAAAGTAACGGTCGAGCCCCCAATCGCCTCACCCACGTCTCCGCAAAGTAACGGTCGAGCCCCCAATTGCCTCACGCACGTCTCCGCAAAGTAACAGTCGAGCAGCGTTCGCTGCTTCTTGCCTTGATGTGGTTGTTGGCCCCAAACCGCCATTAGCCATGCGGTCAAGCTGAGGAAGGAGGGGGCGGAACCGCCAGAACAAGGTGTGGCACGTCGACTCGTCATCAGAGGAGGAGACAGCAAGCCCTTTCCGACCAACCAGGGCCGGCGAGGTACCATTGCGGGCGTGGCTCTATGAAGCGCGCATTGATTCCAACGCACATAATATAAGCGCGAGCGCGAAGCCTTTTGAGAGGGAGACGTGATCCGGCAGACGAGGGAGGTACCAGGCGAGCATACCGCTGGATCGTGAGGCAGAAGAGTGGGTCCGTGACGGCGGCAACAATACAGTAGTCAATTGACATTGTCCGACCGTGTGTGAAACCGAATACGTGAAGCTGCCGCTGGCTGTTCGCTTCCAGCCCGGAGCGTGGACCTGGAGCGGACCTCCTTGCTGTGCCTTTGCCCGAACCTTCCAGCCCTGCTGTCCCACTTGGACCCTTCTCCTTCATCCAGTCATTCCTGCCTGCTATTCCCCTTTCGTGTAAGTCTGTTGTCTGTCCTGGGCGTTGATAATTAAGATTGTTTTAAGGTTTGCCCTGTGTATCTGCTTTTTCCTGCTTGTAATTGCCCTTCTTTCGTTTCCTCTTTTAGTATAGAAATAAACCTGTGTTCGTCCTTTACCCTTGTTGGTTCTTTGGCTTCCTCTCATCTGGTCGCTTTAGTCTTTTCCCCATTGAGTACCTGTGGCGCAATTTTGGCCAATGCTCGCGATCGGGTTAGTCAATTGCTCACGGCTCGAGCCGTGGATTGCTAAACCGCTCGGCAAATACCATCTTGTCCGTGGTTCGGGCGGTACTTGTCTCCCTGCTATGCGGAGGGATTGGTAAAGGTATTCGAGAGAACACCTTGACCAATAACCCTGATCAATTCCACCCTGCAAAGGAGCATTACAAGTACCAGGACTAGAGACGGCCAGCTTAACAGGCCAAGGGGATTAGCCCCCCCTTGCCAAGGGGAGTGCCGTCTCTGAGATCTGTAACAATTGGTGTCAAGAGTGGGATTGGACCCGGACCAAATTTTTTAACACCTAAAAATTTGGTAAAAATTTACGAGCGGCCGAAATTTTATTATAACATCCAAATTAAATCGTGCCATGGATGATCAAGGCGATCGGATGCCGGTAGAGGAGGTAGAAGAGGGGTTAGAGGCAACCTGGGACCCCAGGGAGGAATTGGGAGAGAGGGAGGAGGAGAGTAATGAGGATGCGGTAGAGGGGGTTCCAGGCGCACAAGATGGCGCCGCCTCGCACGAGGTTAGAAGGGCACAAGATGGCGCCGCGCACATGGTCGCGGCAGCCACGCCCGCAGCACTGGTGGATTTGAACCTCTTCATGATACAAATGGAGGCCCTGATGGTCAAGATGGGTGAGCGATTGTAAAGTAAATTAGACACCCAAAAGGAAGAAGCGAGGGACACCAGTGAGCAATTGGGAAACCAGATACAAAAATGTGGGCAGAGCATACAAAAATGTGGGGAGAGCATGGATCGCATGTTGAGCGGGAAAAGCACACGGGTACGCGATGAAGTAACGCGGTTTGAGAAGCGCGGGGGAAGCGAGTGTGAGCAAAGCACAGCCGGGTAGACCGGGATAGAAATCGCGACACGGGGTGTGAAAAACCCGACGGCCGCCGAATTGGACAAGGCAAATTCATATGGGCCAGCGGTTGTCGGAGGAGAAGAATTAATCTATAAAGAAAAAGAAATAATCGAAATTGGGATTAAGCAGACGCCGGACTTAGAAAACCACTTGTTGGAGGAAAAGATGGATAATGCACAAAGTCTGGATTCGCATCGTGATGCTGTGCTTATTAACCAAATGGAAAGTTTGCAGGTGTTGGAGCGAGGAGGAAGAAGCGCACAGGTGAGACGGTCTGTGTTTGGCGCGAAGAGAATTTTCGCGCGGTTGGGATCGAGGCGTAACCCGGGCGCTCGTAAAAGGTCCATGGTGCGCTGTGTGGATGGCAATGGCACGCGTGTGAGTAAAAAGTGTGCGTCGAAGAGTGAGTGTGTTACAAAGTGTGGGAGTAAAACCGAGTGCGAGCGAGAATGCACGTCGGAGTGTATGTGTGATGAGAGTGATACGGAGAGTGAGATGGATGAGGAGCGGGTGCGAGAATGCACACTTGGAATGGTTGAGCGTGTGCGAGGAGGCACACCTGAGTTGGTGGTAGAGCGCGTGATGCGGAGTGTTACAGGGGATGCAACGGAAGAGTGCACACCCGTGGTGGTTACGGAGTACGTAACGGGGGAGAGTGAACGCGAGAAGTGTGCGAACGACGAGTGTGCACCAAGGTGTGTTATGGAGTGTGCAGACAGCGAGTGGTGTGTAACAGAGAGTGCGGTGGTGGAATTGACGGAGAGTATGGGATGTATGAGCAACTAACGGATCGAGTGGTGTGAGAATGTACGGGGAGCATCGATGTTAAACGGGATAGCGTTCGGACCGACGTATAGCCGATGCGAGCTTCCGGTCCGTGCCGGGCTTTGGGTATTGCGGGAGCCGGCGGGGATCGGTGACGCGTCGCTCCTCTTTGGAGCGTCGTGCACGATTCGGGCCATGCCCCGCCCTGCACGGTCGCGTTTGCGCTTTACTAAGCAGAGCGGGCGGCCCGGTTCTGGGAAGGTATGAGGGGTCGGCACGGCGCGCCCTTGTGGTTGCGGCATTCCGGCCTGGCAAAGTTGGCCCACCGCGCATGGGAGCGAAAGGCCCCGCGCCGGGATGGTGCTTTGAACCTTGGCCCAACCAAACCTCCTCCCCTGAACCGAATGCCGGACGGACCCAACCTGCAGGCGACCAAACCACCCGTATGCATTGCGCGGCTTTGCGAAGCCGAGCTTTGAACTTGCATGGACGTACCGAGAGGCTCAAGTTTAATGGACTGTGATGATGATAGTGTTTTGATTCGAAATTGGGAATAGTGATTAGGATTGGCAAATTGGATTGGTAAAAATAATTGGCAGTAATGATTGGCAAATTTGATTGGGAAAAAAAAATTGGATGGGCAAAATTGATAATGGGAGATGCCCGATGTGGAGGGATGGCAATTCTGCCATCCCTCCCAACACGGGCAAATGAGCATTAGTTATGGGGTTTTGGCTGTGCAAACCAAGCCAGGAGGGTTTGGATAATGGATAGGGATTTAGAAAGATGACAATAGGTGACTGTAGAGTTAAGTAGCGACATTGTACCTGGAGAGGGGACATAGCAGATTAGTTGGATGATAACGATGTGGGAGCGCAATAGTATAAGGGGCGACTGGGAAGCGCGAGTTTCAGAAGGGGGTAGTCAGCTTAGAAGATGCAGTGTGTTTGTAGTGAGAGTGATGAATAAGGAATTGGTATGAAAGTGCACGGTAGTGCTGGTTATGAAGTGAGGCAATGCTTGTGAACGATGTGTGTGTGTGAAAGTGAATGAGCAGAGCATTGTGGACATGTGTGTAATTGTGATTGTGCATTGTATTGAGCAAATGAGCCTGGGAGGAAAGACAGGTGCAAGAGCCACCAGGTGTGTGTGAGCCCCAGGTGAGTGAGCAAGTGCAGGTGAAGCACGGGTGAATGGAGCATGGAATGAAGGGAGTATGGAATAGATGGAAAAGAGTATGGAATGGATGGTGTGGAGTGAGTAGTGTGGAATATGTGGAGTGGAGTGGTTGGTGCAAAAGGAGTGGATGGGGAAGATGGACCCCTTTCACGAATACCCGGGGAGGGTAGTTTAAGAGTAGGTAGAGGGTATAGGTAAATTGTGGTGGATATTGGCATCTGTGGTGCGTGTGGTAGAATGGTGTTTGGATGGGTGCATTAGTGGAGTGAAATGGCTGGGCGTGTGGCCTGTTAGTGTGTGTATGGTTAAATGGGCACTCCGCCACTGTTAGGATGTCGGCCAGGTGAGGCCGCAGGTGGGCTCTGGGAGCCAGTAGAGTTGTTCAGTGGGGCCCGAGGATCCGGTGGATGGACCCGGGTAGCCCAGTGCCAGAGAGGGCACCGAGTGGGGAGAGCGCCAGAGGGCCTTCCGCAGGTAGATAGGTTAGGGTAAGGAGCAGGTATGCTCGGAGGCAACTGCAGTGGCAGAGGTGTGCAGGTGAGTAGACCTGCTGGTGAGCCACACGACCCAGCCCGGAAATTGTGCGAAGGCACAGGGAGTTGAATCGGGGGAGTGAGACCCCAAATTGATGAGCACCACAGTTTGGTCAATGGGAGTTCGGTTCTTAGAACCACATAGTGTAAGATGGCCAATGGTTTTGCAGGGAAAGACCCCAGGTAGAGTAAAAGTGTTAAAGTCATTTAGAGGATAGTTAGGATTGTAAATCTCTTCGCACCATCTACATCCACTCACCAAGGTGACAGGACTCCACACCATGGTTTTTTTTTTGTGCAAATGTTTTGGAATGGTGAGACGCATCATGACGTGGGGGTGACATTGTGCTTGTTGTTCCATCTCTTCCTCCTTAGGAAGGATGGATGATGAATTGATTGATGGCAAATTTGGTTAGAAATTGGGATTGTTAACGAATTTGGATTAGGGGAGATAGGAGAAGACAGGACGTTAGTGACGAATTTGTAAATGTGTAGAGTTTTGTGTAAATATGGGGTAAGGGCAAGGGTAGAGTTGGTGACAGGGGGGGAGGGGGGTGACGTACGATAGGGACGAGCTTTCTCTGCTCGCTCCCATGCGCACCTCACCTCTGTATTACCTTGTATTGATGTGTACCCTTGTGACCTTGCTCCAATGCTTGCTGTGTCCTTTCCTTCCCCACTCATGGCTTGTTTATTTTGGGTCCGGGGGGGGGGGGGGGGGGAGTGCGCAGGTAGCCGCACTTGTGTCCGAACCGCCACTGCACAGCCTGCCTGGATCGATACACCAGCTTATGGACCACACGACTTGTGGCCTAGCACCACCATATGGACCACACGCTTCTGTGGCTAAGCACCACACACTGATGGACCCCACGTGTTGGGGCCTTGCCCCTTCTGCTGGGACCGGCTATGATGGCCAGAGAGAGTTCTTTGCTTGCGGACCACGGTGAGGTGGCGCCTTTTGCCATACAGGTGGAGCACCCATAGTTGGCCCCTGGTGGCCCTAAATAGAAATGGACACGTTGTGTGCCTTTTTATTATTTTCAAATAGGCAGCAAGCCACAAGATCAAGAAGGACAACATCAGGAAGAAACATCGGCCAGCAGAGGAGGAGCTGACAAGAAGAAAGGTCAACAGTTTGTGTTGTTTTTATGTGTGCAATGAGCACTGGATGGTGCTTTGTGTGTTTTATTGGTGCTGATTGGTGCTTTGGTGCTTGGTGATGCTCTTGTGCTCGGGGGTGCACTGCAATATCAATTGTGCATCCCTGGGCACCTGAGTATGGTGTATCGGTGCAGTGCAGTGCATGCTCTTCCTCTTTTCAAAAACATTATTTTTGTCTCCCAAAATGACAGGTCCTGGGTTCACATTGTAAATACAAATTAGTGTTTTGCAAATAATGCTCCCCACCGGCTTTATGTGTAGTTTCAAGACCATTCTGCAATTCGGTTATTCTGTGGGCGTGAGTCTGTTAGGTAGGATGCAACGTAGCAGGCGGGACATACGTAGTTGTTTTAAAACTGTCGCACTCATGGGTAAGGTTAATAGTAGAGGGCTACTACACCTGAGTGTCACATTAAGTAAAGTTATTTCGGGTCAGGACGACCCTAGAGGAAAAACGGGTGCTGTGTTACTGTTTTTAGAACCTTCACTAGTAAATTTTAGTAAATGTTTCCCTTATAAATGTTCCCCTGTAAATATCCCCATCAATTGGCTTGTTAAAGATCGCACCCTAGTTAGTCCATGTACAACACGTAGCGAACCATAGGACCTCTCCATAGTTATTTCATTATTATGTGTTTCAGTTAAGGATCTGTTCCCAGTAGTTGAATCTGCGTTGCATTAATCAAATAAGATAGGCCCCTTTCAATTTCCCCAATCGCCTCACCCACGTCTCCGCAAAGTAACAGTCGAGCCCCCAATCGCCTCACCCACGTCTCCGCAAAGTAACGGTCGAGCCCCCAATCGCCTCACCCACGTTTCCGCAAAGTAACGGTCGAGCAGCGTTCGCTGCTCCTTGCCTTGATGCGGTTGTTGGCCCCAAACCGCCATTAGCCATGCGGTCAAGCCGAGGAAGGAGGGGGCAGAGCCGCCAGAACAAGGTGTGGCACGTCGACTCGTCATCGGAAGTGGAGTCAGCAAGCCCTTACCGACCAACCAGGGCTGGCAAGGTACCATCGTGGGCGTGGCTCAATGAAGCGTGCATTGATTCCAACGCACGTAATATAAGCACGAGCGCGTAGCCTTTTGAGAGAGAGACGTGATCCGGCAGACGAGGGAGGTACCAGGCGAGCATACCGCTGGATCGTGAGGCAGAAGTGTGGTTCCGTGACGGTGGCAACAATACAGTAGTCAATTGACATTGTCCGACCGTGTGTGAAACCGAATACGTAAAGCTGCTGCTGGCTGTTCGCTTCCAGCCCGGAGCGTGGACCTGGAGCGGACCTCCTTGCTGTGCCTTTGCCCGAACCTTCCAGCCCTGCTGTCCCACTTGGACCCTTCTCCTTCGTCCAGTCATTCCTGCCTGCTATTCCCCTTTCGTGTAAGTCTGTTGTCTGTCCTGGGCGTTGATAATTAAGATTGTTTTAAGGTTTGCCCTGTGTATCTGCTTTTTCCTCCTTGTAAATGCCCTTCTTTCGTTTCCTCTTTTAGTATAGAAATAAACCTGTGTTCTTCCTTTACCCTTGTTGGTTCTTTGGCTTCCTCTCATCTGGTCGCTTTAGTCTTTTCCCCATTGAGTACCTGTGGCGCGATTTTGGCCAACGCTCGGGATCGGGTTAGTCAATTGCTAACGGCTCGAGCCGCGGATTGCTAAACCGCTCGGCAAATACCATCTTGTCCGTGGTTCGGGCGGTACTTGTCTCCCTGCTTTGCGGAGGGATTGGTAAAGGTATTCGGGAGAACACCTTGACCAATAACCCTGATCAATTCCACCCCGCGAAGGAGTGTTACAAGTACCAGGACTAGAGACGGCCAGCTTAACAGGCCAAGGGGATTAACCCCCCCTTGCTAAGGGGAGTGCCGTCTCTGAGATCCATAACAATATATATATATATATATATATATATTGTTGCGAATATGGAATTTGGCCTCCATATCCGCTTGTAAATATTCCCCTATTTCCCCAATACTCCCCAACTATCCCCAATCCCCCATTCCCTAGTCCCATTGTCTGTAAACAACACTCTGTAGAACCGACCTTCCCCTTTTTCCCCCATTAAATGTCGTGCCCAGGTCCACCGCATCACACGTAGACAACTTTCGGACATCTTGCTAGTTATTCTTAGTCTATGTCAGTTAAGGACTCGTTTCCATTAATTCTGACTCTTCGTTGCACCAGAATGTGATTATATGGCACCAGTAGTGAGTTTAGGACCTTCCCATACCTCCTCCCATCTTCTTCCCCAAACAACAACAACAACAACAACAACTACAACAACAGAGGGGCGCGGCGAGGGGGGGAGTGTGCGTCCTCACACCGGCTCGGTTAGCCGCCATGACCATGCGCTCCACGGGGTTACCACGAAGGGGCTGGCTGTCAGCTCCTCGTCAAGGGCGGAGCCGGTAACCCCCCCGCACGCACCCAATGAGAAGCGACATGCCGATTCCATCTGGGGCGGAGCTAACGAGCCGAGGGCGTGTCACTCCCCGCCGGATATACGCGGCCACGTACCGGACGTGACGTGAGATGCGCCCCGAGCTTGAGAAGACAAGAGAGCCACCTCCGAGCGCTGAGAGACCTCCTGCATCTTTTGGGCCGCGCTATCCTGTCCCTGAGCACAAGGTGCACCTTGTGCTGGCCATCGAATACCCGCTTTCCTTGCCATCAATCCCCGTGTGAGTCAGTTTTTGTCCTGTTTATCTGTCGTCTGTCGGGGCTATTATAAGACCGTAATTAAGTGCCTATCTTACTATGCTGTACCTCTCATCCCTGTAATCTGACCTTCCGCCCTAATATAATCTCCTCCGGAGGTCTTGAGAACCGTATCCCTGGTGTCGTGTCATTTTAATCCAGCAGTTGTGTCCTTTTCCTTCATTGATTTAGCATAGCGCGATTTGGTCAACGTCGGGTGGAATCGGGTGAGTTGGGGAAGAATCGGGGCAACTGTTAGGTCGCGGCAATACCACCGCTCGGTAAATAACATCTAAGCCGCGTCCGTAACAATATATATATCAGTCACTCTGCGACCTTCATATCATCAGTGGAGAACCGCCAGCAAGGTGTCCCATACAGCTGCTGCTGCACCTTGCTGGGAGCGATAAGCACCGCCTGCCACACGGTAACGTTATCTCTGGTATCCACTCATCATATGGAGTCGACCTGGTTGCTGTTGGGAGTTACTAATAATGGTATCTGTAATCTGGTTCTCCAACCTAATGAGCGGACTTTAATGAGTGACTTTATAATCCGTAATGACGCACTGCTAGATGGTTCCTCTGGAGCTTTGCAGGCAATGCGGACATGCATGGCGATGACGTCATGTTGTCCGCTCATTAGGTTGGAGAACCAGATTACAGATACCATTATTAGTAACTCCCAACCGCAACCAGGTCGACTCCATATGATGAGTGGATACCAGAGATAACGTTACCGTGTGGCAGGTGGTGCTTATCGCTCCCAGCAAGGTGCAGCAGCAGCTGTATGGGACACCTTGCTGGCGGTTCTCCACTGATGATATGAAGGTCGCATAGTGACTGATATAAAAACCGAAAGGTTCACAGAGTTACAAGTGTATGGAAGCCTCACTGCGTTGCCCTGATGAAGCCCCAACAAGGGCGAAACCAGGTCGGTAACTGTGAGTTTTGGCATGCACTTGTGACACTATCTGGATTTATAATCCGTAATGACGCACTGCTAGATGGTTCCTCTGGAGCTTTGCAGGCAATGCGGACATGCATGGCGATGACGTCATGTTGTCCGCTCATTAGGTTGGAGAACCAGATTACAGATACCATTATTAGTAACTCCCAACCGCAACCAGGTCGACTCCATATGATGAGTGGATACCAGAGATAACGTTACCGTGTGGCAGGCGGTGCTTATCGCTCCCAGCAAGGTGCAGCAGCAGCTGTATGGGACACCTTGCTGACGGTTCTCCACTGATGATATGAAGGTCGCATAGTGACTGATATAAAAACCGAAAGGTTCACAGAGTTACAAGTGTATGGAAGCCTCACTGCGTTGCCCTGATGAAGCCCCAACAAGGGCGAAACCAGGTTGGTAACTGTGAGTTTTGCATGCACTTGTGACAGTATCTGGATTTATAATCCGTAATGACGCACTGCTCGATGGTTCCTCTGGAGCTTTGCAGGCAATGCGGACATGCATGGCGATGACGTCATGTTGTCCGCTCATTAGGTTGGAGAACCAGATTACAGATACCATTATATATATATATATATATGTATATATATATATATATTGTAACGAATTTGAGAAGTGTAACGGTTCTGAGAAGGGTAACGGTTTTGAGAAGTGTAACAATTTTGGAGAAAGTGTAACGAATGTGAAAAGTATGGTTTTGTTGTGTGTAACACCCTCGTAATGTAAATAATGGTCGCAGCCGTCCTCCTAGTTAATTCCATGAAACTTACACACAGGCCACGATATATCTTTTTAAATAGTTTATTTCCTTATTCTATGTAGGCTAAATATGTGTTTCCCACTAGATTGACTCTGCATTGTATCAAACGAAATAAGCGTAGGCCCCTTTCAATTTCCCCAATCATCTCCGCTCTCCAAAGTTCCTTTCAAAAGCGGTGCGAGTGGTGTTCAATCCCGCAAGCCGCCATTGCCCATGTGCTCATCTCGGAGAAGAGGGGGGTAGGAGCCGCCAACTCACAGGCGTGGCACGTCGTCATGATCAAAGGAGGAATCGGACAGCCCTAACAGCCAACCAGCACCGCGGTTAGCGACCCGGTAGGCGTGCCCTCGCAGCCGGCGGCTTGATTCCGCCCCGAGTAATAAAAGCGACTGGAAGGGACTGCTTGAAGAGATGACATGAGAGAGGACATGAGAGATGAGCTGTGAGCTGTGAGCTGTGAGATGAGAGACGCTCCAAACCAAAAAGGAGAGAGGAAACAAGGAAAGAGATTGGAGAGGAAACAAGCTTTCGAGAGACGCGCTGAGAGGAGGGAGACGGCTCCACCAGAAGGAGAGGAGCAGGTGTGACCGAGCCAGCGCGTGACGTCCACAGCATCAGCAGCGTCGACGCGACCGAGGGTTTTCCCGCCAAAAACGCGAAGAATTGGGAGCTGCTACCTCCAGCCCTGCCGGTTGCAGGGACCTGACCCTGCCTCCCTCTCCAGCAACCCACCTCCGCCATTCCTGCCTGCAATTTCCCCCGTGTAAGTGTGAACGTCGTCTGTCTTGAATGTTGTCCTGGGGTTAAGTAAATTGAATAGTATAAGTTAACGATTCACTGTGTGACTGCTTCTTCCATCCATTGCTTGTAAATAACTTTGGTCGCTCCTTCTTTTTGCTTGTGTGTGTATAATAAATCTGTTCTTCCTCCGTACTCTGTCTTCTTCTCTCTTCCTTCTCTTTCGGTCGCTTTATAGGTTTCCCGATTGAATATCTGTGGTGCGATCTGGTCAACGTTGGGGGAGTCGGGCCAATTGGGGATCCTGTAACGGTCGCGGTTGGACCATCCGCTCGGCCCATCATAACATCTAAACCGCGATCCGTAACAATTGGTGTCTGGGAGTGGGATTCGAGGCCCGAACCAAATTTTTAAAACGTGTAGAAAAAAAAAAATTTTTGGTCAAAATTACGAGCTGCCGAAATTTTGTTTTAGAAAAACCCGAATTTTGAAATCGCGCCATGGACAATCAAGGCGATCGGATGTCGGTGGGGGAGATAGACGGGTTAGGGGTAACCCAGGACTTAGGGGAAGAAAGGGAGGAGGAGAGCAATGAGGTGGTTAAGGGTGTATCAGACGCACAAAATGGCGTCCTCGCGCACGAGGTTGTGGGCGCGCAAAATGGCGCCTCGCACATGGCTACGGCGGCCGCACCCGCTGCACAAGTGGGAGGGATGGCCCAAATGCAGGCCCTCATGGAGCAATCTATGGTACACATGCAGGCGTCCCTCAACCTGCAGAAGGACGATATGAGGGCTAATAGTGAGCAAATGAGGGCTGATAGTGAGCGATTGGGTGAGCGATTGGAGGGCCAAATGGGGGTAATGGGGAACCGGATGGATGCTCAGAATGAGCAATTGGGGGTAATGAGGGACGAAGCGAGGGGTACCGGTGAGGGGTTAGACAAGAAATTTGGGAAGTTCGACAATAATTTTGAGGAGTTAGACAAGAAATTTGGGAAGTTAGACAATAATTTTGAGGGGTTAGACAACGGGATAAAAGAGGTGAAAAATGGGTTAATGGGGTTAGAAAATAGGATGGAGGACAAATTGCGGGAAATAGTGGAACAATCTGCCAGGGAAATCAAACGAATGGGGAACCAGATAGAGGAGGTGCAAATCGGGTTAGAAAGTAAACTGGATGCTCAGAGGGATGAATTGGGACAGATGAGGGTGGCATCTACAAGAGAGATGGAGGAGATACGACGAGGTGTAAGTGAGGAGGTTTCGGGGCTACGCGAGGAGGTAAAGCGAGGTGAGAAGCGTATGGAGAAAGAGGTGAGGAATAATACGGCTAGGTTACAAGGGGGAATAGAAGATCTGACGGAGGAGGTGGAACAGCTGACAGAGGGACAAACGGAGTTAGTGGAGCAGGTTCAAAGGAACACTGCGGTACAAGGAGGGTTAAAAGCGACACAAAGAGACATCAAGGAAGACTTAATAGCGACACAGAGGCAATGTCAGATGGTACGTGAGGGGCTGACAATGAGGTTGGACGAGGTGACAGAGGTAATGGAGACAAAGGACCGGCAGGTGAGGATGCACATAGAGACGGTCACGGTAGCCTTAGAGGACGAAATTGAGGAGACGCACCGGGAAATAAAAGAGGTGAAGCAAAAATTAGAGGAAGTGGAAGAGGGGGTGAGTGAAATTAAGAAGAGACGGAGGGAAACTAAGAGGGAGATAAAGGAGGAAGTAATGGAATTGGTACAAGGTCTGTGCTCGAATCGTGATGTGCTGCTCACTAACCAAATAAAAAGTTTGCAGGTGGCAGAGGAGGTGCGACGACGAGGTACGGAGGTGAGTGGCAATGTACATGATGTGAGGGGAGCTTCAGTCGGCTTGGGGGTTGTTGTGGACCCGGGTGTTCGTGAAAGGCCATTGGTGAAGTGTGCGACAGGTCTGGTGTGCGAAAAAAGAGGTGTGCGAGAATGTCCGACCATGGGGTGTGTGAGGAAAAAGTGCGCGCCGACCAGTGAGTGTGCTGTCGAGAGTGAGTCGGTCGTAGCGCGTGTGCGAGGGAGCACATGGAAACGCGGTGTGGTAAGTGTTACGGAGGAAGTAACGAAAGAGTGTGCGCAAGAGGATGCGCGAGAAAGGTGTGTAACGGACAGCTGCATGGGGAAAGAGTGCGCTGTCAAGAGTGAAGGAGAATGCACGCCTGTGGTGAGCGTTACAGAGGATGTAACGAGAAAGTGTACGCCTGTGGTGAGTGTTACAGAGGATGTAACGGGAGAGTGTGCGCAAGAGTGTGCGCGAGAAAAGTGTGTAACAGACGGGTGCATGAGGAAAGAGTGTGCTGTCGAGAGTAAGAGTGAGTGCGCGACCGAGAGTGGAGGTGAAAGTAGTGAGAGTGACACGGAGCGTGTGTTGGTTGTGACAGGTGAGCGAGGATGTACACCTGGAATGGAAGGATGCACACCTGGAATGGTAGAGCGTGTGTGGGAATGCACACTTGAGTTGGTCGTGAGGCACGTGGTTGGGTGTGCGAGTGAGAGCACACCTGTGATTGTCACAGAGGAGGTGACCGAGGAAGGGGCGCGAAGAGGTGTGTTGGTGAGGTGTGCGAGCGACGAATGTGTGCCAAGGTGTTCGGTGGTCAGGTGTGTGACCAAGTCGGTGAGCGGAATGAGTGTACCGAGGTGTGTAAGGAAAGGTGCGAGGAGCATGGGAACAGCTGGAGGTATGAGCAAGAAAGGGGTAGCGTATGCTTGTAAGCATGCAGGTGAGGCATCGACGGTAACCGGGTTAGCGGTTAGAGCGACTTTTAGCCGAATCGGGCCCTCGGTGCGTGCCGGGCTTCGCGTGCCGCGAGAACCAGCGGGGATCCGAGCCACGGCGGGTTCGAAAGGACCGCCGTACGCCATCCACGCTGGGCCTCACTTGGAACGGCCACGTCCGTGCTCCACTAGGCGGGGCGGGCAGCTCGATAGGAAGGGTCGTCATGG
Source organism: Myxine glutinosa (assembly GCF_964187855.1). Lineage (NCBI taxonomy): Eukaryota > Metazoa > Chordata > Myxini > Myxiniformes > Myxinidae > Myxine > Myxine glutinosa. Next base: position 114,576,573 of record NC_136270.1, read on the forward strand.
CGACCACTTTTTGTTGAGACGTGCCGGCAGGTCGAGATCGGGACATTGGATGGCTCCGCGCCGAGGTGGTGCGTGGGATCTCGGCACGGGTAAGCCCCCGTCCCTGCACCGAGTGCCGGACGCATCCAGCCGCCGGCACCAAAGAACCCGCGTTCATTGCTCGGCTGTACGAAGCCGAGCTTTAGAAGGGAATTGGCGCACCGAGAGGATCTAATAAGTAGACGAGTGATGAGGTTAGTGTTTTGGACCTGAAATTAGAAAAAGGCGAAATTTGATGATTGGTACGGTGATTGACAGATGATTGGCAAAATTTTTGATTTGTTGGATTTGGACGAGCGAAATTGATAGGACCTCCCCGATGTGGTGGGATGGCAAATCCACCATCCCTCACAGGCGGGGGGCAAAGGAGCACTAGGTTTATGGGGTTGATGGCAGTGAAAACTAGCCCGGGTGGGTTAGGATATTGTGTGTAGGGATCTAGAAGAGATTGACAGTAGGTAACGTTAAGGTTTAGTTAGTGACTGATACCTGTAGTGGGGACGCAGGTAGATTAGTATGGATGATAATGACGTGGGAGCGCAATAGTTTAAAGGGACGACTGGGAAGCGCAAGTTTCAGAGGGGAGTAGTTAGATGAGATGATGCCATGTGTTTGAGGATTGAACAGGTGTGATTGCACAGGTGTGCAACTGAACAGGTGAATGGAGCAGTGTATGAGGGAGTAGTGGTGATTGCGTGTTGTGCTGACCAAATGGTCCAGGAAGAAAGGAGGGTGCAGGTGGCACCAGGTGTGAGGGCACAGGTGTGCAACAACAGGTGTATGTGGCTGTGTGGAATAAATGGTAGTGTGGAATAAATGGAGTATTGGAATGGATGGTCGTGGAGTGAGTATGGTGGAAATTGTGGAGTGGAGTGGATGGTGCGAAGGTGTGAATGGGGGAAGAGTGGACCCCCATCACGGATACCCGGGGCGGGTAGTGTAAGTGTTAGGTAGAGGGTATAGGTAAATTGTGGTTGGATATTGGCATCTGTGGTGCAGGTGAAAGAATGGTCTTTGGATGGGTGCATTAGTGTTGTGGAAATGGCTGGGCGTGTAGCCTGTTAGTGTGTGTAGTTGGTTTGGGCACTCCACCACTGTGAGGATGTCGGCCAGGTGAGGCCGCAGGTGGGCTCTGGGAGCCGGTAGTTGTGGATGGGGCCCGAGGATCCGGAGGACGGACCCGGGTAGCCCAGTGCCAGAGGGCACCAAGGGGTGACAGAGCCAGGAGGGGCCTTCCCAAATTAGATAGGTTAGGTAAGGAGCTAGGGAAGCTCGGGTGGCAACTACAGTGGTGGAGGTGTGCAGGTGGGTAGACCTGCTGGGAGAGCTACACGCCACAGCCCAGAAATTGTGCGAGGGCACCGGGAGATGAATCGGGGGAGTGAGACCCCAAATTGAGAAGCACCACAGTTTGGTCAATGGGAATTGGTTTTTAGAACCCATAGTGTAAGTTGGCCAATGGATTGGCAGGGAAAGACCCCGGGTAGTGTAAAGTGTGTTAAAATCATTTAGAGGATAGTTAGGAAGAAGGATCTCCTCGCACCATCTGCATCCACTCACCTGAGGTGACAGGAACTCCACACCATGCCATGTTTTGATTATTTTTTACTGTGCAAATGTTTTGGATTGTGAGATGCATCATGACGTGGGTGTGACATTGTGCTTGATGTTCCATCTCTTCCTCCTTATGAGGATTGATGACGAATTGGGTGATGGCAAATTTTGGATAGTGGGATTGTGGAGACGAATTTGATAGGGGAAATAAGGGGAAGACGTGACAGTAGCGACGGATTTGTAAAGGTGTAAATTGTTGTAAATATGGGGTAAGGGCAAGGGTAGTGTAGGTGACAGGGGGGGTGACGTACGGTAGGGACGAGTTTTTCTCACTTCGCTCTCCGTACGCACTTCACCCTGCATTGCCTTTATTGACGTGTACCCTTGTGACCTTACCCCTCGCTCATTTGCCTTCCCCCCTTTTGTCTCCCACTTGAGGACCTGTGCGCCATTGGGTGCCGAGGGGAGTGTGCGTGAGGTGGCCATTGTGCGCACGAGATTCCCAGAACCAGCATGCATTGCGTTGATGTACCACTTTATGGACCGCTGTTCTGTGGCCAAGTACCACTTGATGGACCCCAGGTTCTGGGGCAGGGCACCTCTGTTGGAGACCGGCCATAGTGGCCAGGGAATCTTGCTTGCGGACCTCGGTAAGGTGGCACCTATGCCAAACAGGTGGACCACCCTCAGTTGGCCCCTGAGGCCCTAAATAAAAACGAACACAAGTTGTGCTTTTTATTATTTCCAAGTAGGCCGCATGAAGCCAGAAGACGTCGGGAAGAACATCGGCCCAGCAGAGAAAGAGAAGACCACCACCAGTTGTTTTGTTGTGTTTATTATGAACCGTGGTGACTGTGCACTGAGTGGTGCTTTTGGTGCTTTGTGGTGCTTTGTGGTGCTTTTGGGTGCTTTGGTGGTATTGGTACTGGTGCATCGATGCAATGCGTGCTGTCTCCTCCCTCCCAACAGGAATTTCTTTTTCTTGTTCCCTAAAAAGAAAAGAAAAAAACACAGGTCCTGGGTTGCGTTGTAAATAAGAAATAACGTCACTGTAAATAATGCTCCCCACCGTAAATGTATAGTTTGAGAACAATTCCATAATTCGGTTAGCTGTGGGCTTGAGTCTGTTAGACAGGGTGCAATGCAATAGGGGGACATACTTATTTGTGTTTTAAGATTGTCACACTCAGGGTCAGGTTAATTGTAGAGGGAATTACACCTACGTGTCACACTAAGTTAAAGTTTTGTAGGCCCGAGCACGGACCTGAAGAAAGGAGGGTGCAGTGTAACGAATTTGAGAAGTGTAACGGTTTTGAGAAGGGTAACGGTTTTGAGAAGTGTAACAATTTTGGAGAAAGTGTAACGAATGTGAAAAGTATGGTTTTGTTGTGTGTAACACCCTCGTAATGTAAATAATGGTCGCAGCCGTCCTCCTAGTTAATTCCATGAAACTTACACACAGGCCACGATATATCTTTTTTAATAGTTTATTTCCTTATTCTATGTAGGCTAAATATGTGTTTCCCACTAGATTGACTCTGCATTGTATCAAACGAAATAAGCGTAGGCCCCTTTCAATTTCCCCAATCATCTCCGCTCTCCAAAGTTCCTTTCAAAAGCGGTGCGAGTGGTGTTCAATCCCGCAAGCCGCCATTGCCCATGTGCTCATCTCGGAGAAGAGGGGGGTAGGAGCCGCCAACTCACAGGCGTGGCACGTCGTCATGATCAAAGGAGGAATCGGACAGCCCTAACAGCCAACCAGCACCGCGGTTAGCGACCCGGTAGGCGTTCCCTCGCAGCCGGCGGCTTGATTCCGCCCCGAGTAATAAAAGCGACTGGGAGGGACTGCTTGAAGAGATGACATGAGAGAGGACATGAGAGATGAGCTGTGAGCTGTGAGCTGTGAGATGAGAGACGCTCCAAACCAAAAAGGAGAGATACTTGGAGAGGAAACAAGCTTTCGAGAGACGCGCTGAGAGGAGGGAGACGGCTCCACCAGAAGGAGAGGAGCAGGTGTGACCGAGCCAGCGCGTGACGTCCACAGCATCAGCAGCGTCGACGCGACCGAGGGTTTTCCCGCCAAAAACGCGAAGAATTGGGAGCTGCTACCTCCAGCCCTGCCGGTTGCAGGGACCTGACCCTGCCTCCCTCTCAAGCAACCCACCTCCGCCATTCCTGCCTGCAATTTCCCCCGTGTAAGTGTGAACGTCGTCTGTCTTGAATGTTGTCCTGGGGTTAAGTAAATTGAATAGTATAAGTTAACGATTCACTGTGTGACTGCTTCTTCCATCCATTGCTTGTAAATAACTTTGGTCGCTCCTTCTTTTTGCTTGTGTGTGTATAATAAATCTGTTCTTCCTCCGTACTCTGTCTTCTTCTCTCTTCCTTCTCTTTCGGTCGCTTTAGAGGTTTCCCGATTGAATATCTGTGGTGCGATCTGGTCAACGTTGGGGGAGTCGGGCCAATTGGGGATCCTGTAACGGTCGCGGTTGGACCATCCGCTCGGCCCATCATAACATCTAAACCGCGATCCGTAACAATATATATATACAGTGGTACCTCGGCTTACGAGTGCCCCAACGTACGAGTTTTTCGGGATACGAGCCGTCGCTCGGGCGGTTTGTTGCTTTGGGATACGAGCCGAGATCCGATGTACGAGCTCAAAAAATTTATTTTTTTGAATTTTCCGGTTGTGGCTTCCGGTTCCGGTCACGCGGTTATCTTGCCGTGAAAGCATCTCTGCTTGGATATAAAACACGCAATCGTCGAAATACATGAGCGAGGAATCTCCTTGCTCCAGCCGGTGACGTCATCGGCGGGGATCCCCGCCTCCAGAGTGGCTGGTCACGTGACCGCCAAAGCGTGTCGCGCGTGCGGGTATAATGAGCTACACCTGTGGATCACGTGACCACGGAAGCACGCCTCGCTTGAGAGGCATGGCTTTCGGTTTGCGTTTTGCTTTATAAGGCGCGATAAATGGGCTTTTGAGTGTTAGCGGTTCATGGCGTTGACGGTTCATGGCGGTTCATGGCGGTTGACGGTTCATGACGGTTCATGACGGTTCATGGCGTTGACGGTCAAAAACCCATTACATCAATTTTATCAGGCACTGTACAGTAAGTACAGTGGACACCAAATGCACGGTGGAAGGCTAGAAGTAGAAGATCGTCCAAGACAAGTGAGAATAAGCCATACTTTGGAGGAGATGACGTCATTCGCTGGTCCGATAACCAAAGATGTGGTATAAAAAACCAGGTGAGCTAACAATGCAGCAATGAAGGAATTCGGCCAAGGCACCGGCACACAACGACCTACCTACATCGAAAGACTCAATGCCAATGGTGACAGAAGCCAAGACGGCCGGCTTAAACACCGCCGAAAGACCACGGTGTACCAACTTACGATGCAGAACATCTTGCACTTAATATGATGACAACAGGTGCCATCCTCTGACGTACCATTACAGGTACAGGTACAGTACACGTGAGCACAGAGCAAAAGTTCACTGAAACCGAGATTAAGAAAAAAGAAAAAACACCTCGTGGTCCGTGCTCGATATCCGAGTTTCAATCTTTTCAAACACATGATGCTCTCGGTCACGGTATCTCCTGCGAGCTGCTTCTCCTTCAACCACACAAACAACAACTTCTCCATATCTTCATGGATAGAGGTCCGGAGCTTTGAAATAATCGTAACGCCCTTGGCTGGCGTTATAGCCTTTATGGACTCCTTCTGCTTCAAAATCGTACATATCGTAGAAGGAGTACGATCGTACTGCCTCGCCAAGTCGACAACACGCACACCTCACCTGGCATGCTCTTCTCCTCTGCTTAATAAAACCAGTTTATTTCTTTACATTCTCTTGTATTATGTACAGTATATACGAGGTCGTGCTTGTTTATACATTATTTGTTATTTATAAAGTACATTTTTGTTATTTAAAAGCACCTAACAAAAAAAATTGGTGTTTTTTTTTTGAGGCTGGAACGGATTAATAGCATTTCAATGCATTTGAATGGGAAAATTTGCTTTGACTTACGAGCGATTTGGCTTACGAGCTCCGTCACGGAACGGATTAAACTCGTAAGCCGAGGTACCACTGTATATATATATATATTGCTCCGGTATTGAGATTTGTACATATGACATCATTAAAGGTTAAAGGTTTGCCCCCCCATAGTTAGCCCACAAGCAACACGTAGGCCCACTTAGAGTATTAGTTATGTCATAGTATGTGTAAGAATAGGCCATTTTCCCTAGTAATCTCTGCGTTGTGTAAAGCCATGAGTTTAGGTCCTTTCATTTTTGCACCACCCTCCCAATTCCATCTCTGGGCATAATTGATCCCATGCCCCATTTGGCTGATCCCTCATTCTGTTACGCTTTGGGCTACCCGCAGCAATTTGTTACGCTTTGGCTGCCAGCAGCATTCGTTGCCCTTTGTTCGCTCGAACTAGTCAAGTAACACGAGGTAGTGTTACGTGTTCCTCCCCGACCTTCTGGTCTCGGTATACCTCCGAACCCCGGGAGGAGTCACGGCAGAAAAATATATATTATTCCGTGTTGAAATCAATGCGGAAACCACACCAATGGTTATAAACAAACCAATAATATATTAAAAGTCACACAGGAATAACATCACCAATAACGATAGCAAATCCAGACAATCAAAATCTCTTAAGATGGTACCATCTTATCTAGTACCTATCTCAAACTCATGGCACTCCTCAATGTCTCTATAACTCTCCAAGTCGAAGTTGATTCGCTCCAGCGATCGTTGGAACAATGTCCGACCGAGATCAATCGAGGCGTAGGCGGTCGAAGCGGCACAGAAGTCACGTGGTCCAACACCCAGCAAACTCGCGGTAGAAGCGACAATCCCCAAAGATGCGCGCTGACGTACACGTTCGCTGTTCAATCAGCAAACCACCGTGTAACCTTCAAACGCCGCTTCCGCACACACGCATCCCCGGCAGACGGCCGGAGGATGAGAAAAGTTGCCGCGTACCAACACCTTCTTCGGTGGACGCAGCATGCAGGGCAGAATGGCGGACGGCTCTCACTCGAGCCGGAGCCTCCACGCAAGGATTCTCCGGAACCTCACGCCTGGACCTGACTTCGCAGGCTTTTCAATATTCTGGCGATAACACCTATCGCACGATACTCCTTTCAAGGACTCAAAGTTCACTCGCGTTGTGCACTCGACCACGCTAGGTGCGGAGCTTCGACACGCCTTTCTTTTTGACCTTTCTCTCGCCACCTCTTCTTCTTCGCTCCCCCTCTTCCGGGTCACGATCCGATTTCCTTTCTCATTTTTACCATGAGCGCTTTTAACCTTTTAACCACAATAACCATTTCCCTTAAACAACAATAATTGCCGTTTCCTTCCAACCCCGATAAGAATAATAATACATAACCAGCAATGTTACAAGTGGATGAAAGCCACAACCACGGAAGGGCCGAATCCGTAACAGTAGGCCTGAGAGAGGGAGGAGCACGGGGTCGAGGTGGGGAGGCATCAAGGAGCACGTCAGAGGCGATGACGGTAAGGGCCACCAGCCAACCAGGGCTCTGAAGGGAATGGCGTGATAGGGCGTGGTAAGGGCGTCTAGCAAGTGCTAGAAGGTTCGTGGAGCGTATCTATAAAAGCTTTTGCACAAAGCCCTCAAAGAGGACTTGCCAGAGAACCTATGCACAAGAGGAAGGAACTGTATCGAGAGGACTCACATGAAAGGACTTGTCAGAGAACTTATGCACGAGGACTTGGTCAGGACTGAAGCCAAGCACTTGTATCAAAAGGACTTGAAAGAATCGCGCTTTGGCAAGAGGACTTTTACAGCGAGTGCATTGAGAGACCTTGATTGTATTGGCGTTTTGAGGCTTGGAACGGTATTCGTTTATTACGTACGCGGCTACAGCCAAGCCAGCCGATAGTGAATATTCCAGCCACGTGGATAAAACGCGGTAATAGCCTGCGAGTCATTAACCGCCAGAGCCCTCCCCTACCGTTCACCCCGCAAGTAGTCCAGTGCGCCCCAACGGCACCATACGAACTCCTCCCTGCTATTGGAATCCATCTTCGCGGTACGAGCTGGGGACCTGAGAGAGAGCTGCCCGGACGCCATCCCTGGACGTGCTGATTTTCATCTGCAATCCCCGTGTGAGTGTCTGTGTGTGAGACAGGCCCGTTTGTCCAGGGAGTAAGTTAAGACTGTTATTAAGGCTGCACTGTGTCTTCTTCCTCTCATCATTATACATAGTGTGAATAAATCTTGTTCTTCCTTTCTTCCCAATTTGACCGTTTCTGTGATTTCTCCATTGGGTAAGCGTGACACGAATAAGAACCGCTTGGATCGGGGTCTAGTAATTGATAACGGCTCGGATCACGGGTTCGCTACCGCTCGACGTATCCACCAACACCCGTGATTCGGGCGAGGCTTATCTCCTCGTTTCAGGGCAGCGCTAGTACTTAGGTAATAGCGAATCTGGTCCTCCAACCCTATTTAGCGCTATCCGGAAAGGACGTCATAGGCCTCGGGTCGCGCCTGGTCAGTCAAAGACAAGAGGACTAATCCCCCCTTGGTAAGGGGAGAAGGCCGGCGCTGAGATCCACAACAATATATATATATACATATACAGTGGGGAGAACAAGTATTTGATACACTGCCGATTTTGCAGGTTTTCCCACTTACAAAGCACGACAAGGTCTGTAATTTTTATCATAGGTACACTTCAACTGTGGAAGACGGAATCTAAAACAAAAATCCTGAAAATCACATTGTATGATTTTTAAGTAATTAATTTGCATTTTATTGCATGAAATAAGTATTTGATACATCAGAAAAACAGAACTTAATATTTGGTACAGAAACCTTTGTTTGCAATTACAGAGATCAGACGTTTCCTGTAGTTCTTAACCAGGTTTGCACACACTGCAGCAGGGATTTTGGCCCACTCCTCCATACAGATCTTCACCAGATCCTTCAGGTTTCGGGGCTGTCGCTGCGCAACACAGACTTTCAGCTCCCTCCAAAGATTTTCTATTGGGTTCAGGTCTGGAGACTGGCTAGGCCACTCCAGGACCTTGAGATGCTTCGTACGGAGCCACTCCTTAGTTGCCCTGGCTGTGTGTTTCGGGTCGTTGTCATGCTG